>NW_027251347.1:27795-47795 GCF_044704955.1 Pristiophorus japonicus | reverse complement strand
CGCTCCCTCAGCACCGCCCCTCCGACAGCGCTCCCTCAGCACCGCCCCTCCGACAGCGCTCCCTCAGCACCGCCCCTCCCACAGCGCTCCCTCAGCACTGCCCCTCCGACAGCGCTCCCTCAGCACTGCCCCTCCGACAGCGCTCCCTCAGCCCTGCCCCTCCGACAGCGCTCCCTCAGCCCTGCCCCTCCGACAGCGCTCCCTCAGCACCGCCCCTCCGACAGCGCTCCCTCAGCACCGCCCCTCCGCCAGCGCTCCCTCAGCACTGCCCCTCTGACAGCGCTCCCTCAGTACTGCCCCTCCGACAGTGCGGGGCTCCCTCAGCCCTGCCCCTCCGACAGCGCTCCCTCAGCACTGCCCTGGGGAGTGTCGGCCTGGAGTTACGCGCTCGGGTGCCTGCAGTGGGACTTGAACCCACAACCTCCTGACTCAGAGGCGAGAGGGTTGCCCACTGAGCCACGGCTGACACTCCCCCGAGGCCCATGAATCAGAAGTGCCATTCATCGCAGCCTCCTCTTACCGGAGAGATCGTGCTATGTTGCTGCACGTCCTCTGACAGCCGAGCACTGATCAGACTGGCGAGGTGCTCTTGCTTGGTGTTGACCAGGGCCTTGACGAAGATGTCGAACGCACGAGGGCCTCTCTTGGGCAGCAGTAGGAGGAGCTGTACGTTCCTGGAAAAGTTCCCGCACTGGGCCTAGAGGAGCGGCAGGGGGAGCACAGGGAAGGAGCAGAGGTCAATAGGCGGCAGGGGGGGGTGGGGGACTTATCAAGGATGCAGGCAGCTAACATCATCACCGGCAGTTCCTCGGAATCGAGGAAACATCGAAACACAGACAACAGGAGCAGGAGTCGGCCATTGGGCCCTTCGAGCCTGCACCACCATTCAATGAGTTCATGGTTCATCATTTCCCTCAGTACCCCTTTCCTGCTTTCTCTCCATACCCCTTGATCCCTTTAGCCGTAAGGGCCACATCTAACTCCCTCTGGAATATATCCAACGAACTGGCCCCCAACAACTTTCTGTGGTAGAGAATTCCACAGGTTCACCACTCTCTGGGTGAAGAAGTTTCTCCTCATCTCGGTCCTAAATGGCTTACCCCTTATCCTTAGACTGTGTGACCCCCTGGTTCTGGACTTCCCCAACATCGGGAACATTCTTCCCGCATCTAACCTGTCCCGTCCCGTCAGAATTTGATATGTTTCTATGAGATCCCCTCTCATCCTTCTAAACTCCCAGTGAATACAAGCCCAGTCGATCCAGTCTCTCCTCGTATGTCAGTCCCGCCATCCCGGGAATCAGTCTGGTGAACCTTCGCTGCACTCCCTCAATAGCAAGAACGTCCTTCCTCAGGTTAGGAGACCCAAAACTGTACACAATATTCCAGGTGTGGCCTCACCAAGGCCCTGTACAACTGTAGCAACACCTCCCTGCCCCTGTACTCAAATCCCCTCGCTATGAAGGCCAACATACCATTTGCCTTCTTCACCGCCTGCTGTACCTGCATGGCCAACCTTCAATGACTGATGTACCATGACACCCAGGTCTCGTTGCACCTCCCCTTTTCCTAATCTGCCGCCATTCAGATAATATTCTGCCTTCCTGTTTTTGCCACCAAAGTGGATAACCTCACATTTATCCACATTATACTGACATCTGCCATGCATTTGCCCACTCACCTAACCTATCCAAGTCACCCTGCAGCCTCATAGCGTCCTCCTCACAGCTCACACTGCCACCCAACTTAGTGTCATCTGTAAACTTGGAGATATTACACTCAATTCCTTCGTCTAAATCATTGATGTATATTGTAAATAGCTGAGGTCCCAGCACTGAGCCCTGCGGCACCCCACTAGTCACTGCCTGCCATTCTGAAAAGGACCCGTTTATCCCGACTGTGCTTCCTGTCTGCCAACCAGTTCTCTATCCACGTCAGTACATTACCCCCAATACCATGTGCTTTAATTTTGCACACCAATCTCTTGTGTGGGACCTTGTCAAAAGCCTTTTGAAAGTCCAAATACACCACATCCACTGGTTCTCCCCTTGTCCACTCTACTGGAAACATCCTCAAAAAATTCCAGAAGATTTGTCAAGCATGATTTCCCTTTCATAAATCCATGCTGACTTGGACCGATCCTGTCACTGCTTTCCAAATGCGCTGCTATTTCATCTTTAATAATTGATTCCAACATTTTCCCCACTACTGATGTCAGGCTGACCGGTCTATAATTACCCGCTTTCTCTCTCCCTCCTTTTTTAAAAAGTGGTGTTACATTAGCGACCCTCCAGTCCATAGGAACTGATCCAGAGTCGATAAGACTGTTGGAAAATGATCACCAATGCATCCACTATTTCTAGGGCCAATTCCTTAAGTACTCTGGGATGCAGACTATCAGGCCCCGGGGATTTAATCGGCCTTCAATCCCATCAATTTCCCCAACACAATTTCCTGACTAATAAGGATTTCCTTCAGTTCCTCCTTCTCACTAGACCCTCGGTCCCCTAGTACATCCGGAAGGCTATTTGTGTCTTCCTTCGTGAAGACAGAACCAAAGTATTTGTTCCATTGGTCCGCCATTTCTTTGTTCCCCGTTATAAATACACCTGAATCTGACTGCAAGGGACCTACGTTTGTCTTCACTAATCTTTTTCTCTTCACATATCTATAGAAGCTTTTGCAGTCAGTTTTTATGTTCCCAGCAAGCTTCCTCTCGTACTCTATTTTCCCCCTCCGAATTAAACCCTTTGTCCTCCTCTGCTGAATTCTAAATTTCTCCCAGTCCTCAGGTTTGTTGCTTCTAGCCAATTTATATGCCCCTTCCTTGGCTTTAACACTATCCTTAATTTCCCTTGTTAGCCACGGTTGAGCCATCTTCCCCGCTTTATTTTTACTCCAGACAAGGATGTACAATTGCTGAAGTCCATCCGTGTGATCTTTAAATGTTTGCCATTGTTTATCCACCGTCAACCCTTTAAGTATCATTTGCCAGTCTATTCTAGCCAATTGTCGCCTCATACCATCGAAGTTACCTTTCCTTAAGTTCAGGACCCTAGTTTCCGAATTAACTGTGTCACTCTCCATCTTAATAAAGAATTCTACCATATTATGGTCACTCTTCCCCAAGGGGCCTCGCACAACAAGATTGCTAATTAATCCTTTCTCATTACACATCACCCAGTCTAGGATGGCCAGCTCTCTGGTTGGGTTCCTCGACATATTGGTCTGGAAGACCATCCCGAATACACTCCACTCTAAAAGTGAGTTCTCAGGTGGCTGAACAGCCCAATACGAGAGACACAGTCCCTGTCACAGGTGGGACAGATAGACGTTGAGGGAAGGGGAGGGTGGGACAGATAGACGTTGAGGGAAGGGGAAGGGTGGGACAGAGAGACGTTGAGGGAAGGGGGAGGGTGGGACAGATAGACGTTGAGGGAAGGGGAGAGTGGGACAGATAGACGTTGAGGGAAGGGGAGAGTGGGACAGATAGACGTTGAGGGAAGGGGAGAGTGGGACAGATAGACGTTGAGGGAAGGGGAGAGTGGGACAGATAGACGTTGAGGGAAGGGGAGAGTGGGACAGACAGTGGTTGAGGGAAGGGGAGGGTGGGACAGATAGACGTTGAGGGAAGGGGGAGGGTGGGACAGATAGACGTTGAGGGAAGGGGAGGGTGGGACAGATAGACGTTGAGGGAAGGGGAGGGTGGGACAGATAGACGTTGAGGGAAGGGGAGGGTGGGACAGATAGACGTTGAGGGAAGGGGAGGGTGGGACTGGTTTGCCGCACGCTCCTTCCGCTGCCTGCGCTTGGTTTCTGCACGCTCTCGGCGACGAGACTCGAGGTGCTCAGCGCCCCTCCCGGATGCACTCCCTCCACTTGGGGCGGACTGGTCTTTGGGCCCAGGGACTCCCAGGTGTGGGTGGGGGATGTTGCACTGTATCAGGGGAGGGGTGTGTCCCTTGTAACGTTCCCTCTGCCCGCCTTTGGCCCGTTTGCCCGTGGAAGGAGTTCCGAGTAGAGCGCTTGGCTTTGGGTAGTCTCGTGTCTCTGGGGGACATGCGGACAATGTGGCCCTGCCCAGCGGAGCTGGTCGAGTGTGGGTCAGTGCTTCGATGCTGGGGGATGTCGGGCCTGGTCGAGGACGCTAACATTGGTGCGTCTGTCCTCCCCGGGGGGGATTTGCAGGATCTTGCGGAGACATCGTCGGTGGTATCTCTCCAGCGACTCGAGGTGTTTCCTGTAACTCAGGCCACTGTAAACGCCTGGGGAGGGGGGTGCTCGAAACTAACAACGACCACACACCGGTCCATCATACACCTGCAGGGTGTTGCACGGAATGGGCAATGGCAGACATTTAGAGACCGCATGGATGAACGGCAACAATTGTACATCCCTGTCTGGCGTAAAAATAAAAATAAAATGAAAAAGGGAAGGTGGCTCAACCGTGGCTATCAAGGGAAATCAGGGATAGCATTAGAGCCAAGGAAATTCTCTGGATCTACCAAATTTCTCTGGACTCTCGGGAGGTACCAGCGGATTGGAAAGCAGCTAATGTAAGGCCTCTGTTTAAAAAAGGTGGCAGACAAAAGGCAGGTAACTATAGGCCGGTTAGTTTAACATCTGTAGTGGGGGAAAATGCTTGACGCTATCATTAAGGAAGAAATAGCGGGACATCGAGATAGGAATAGTGCAATCAAGCAGACGCAACATGGATTCATGAAGGGGAAATCATGTTTAACTAACTTACTGGAATTCTTTGAGGATATAACGAGCATGGTGGATAGAGGTGTACCGATGGATGTGGTGTATTTAGATTTCCAAAAGGCATTCGATAAGGTGCCACACAAAAGGTTACTGCAGAAGATAGAGGTACGCGGAGTCAGGGGAAATGTGTTGGCACGGATCGAGAATTGGCTGGCTAACAGAAAGCAGAGAGTCGGGATAAATGGGTCCTTTTCGGGTTGGAAATCGGTGGTTAGTGGTGTGCCACAGGGATCGGTGCTGGGACCACAACTGTTTACAATATACATCGATGACCTGGAAGAGGGGACAGAGTGTAGTGTAACAAAATTTGCAGATGACACAAAGATTAGTGGGGAAAGCGGGTTGTGTAGAGAACACAGAGAGGCTGCAGGGAGATTTAGATAGGTTAAGCGAACGGGCTAAGGTTTGGCAGATGGAATACAATGTCGGAAAGTGTGAGGTCATCCACCTTGGGGGAAAAAAAACAGTAAAAGGGAATATTATTTGACTGGGGAGAAATTACAACATGCTGCGGTGCAGAGGGACCTGGGGGTCCTTGTGCATGAATCCCAAAAAGTTAGTTTGCAGGTGCAGCAGGTGATCGGGAAGGCGAATGGGATGTTGGCCTTCATTGCGAGAGGGATGGAGTACAAAAGCAGGGAGGTCCTGCTGCAACTGTACAGGGTATTGGTGAGGCCACACCTGGAGTACTGCGTGCAGTTTTGGTCACCTTACTTAAGGAAGGATATACTAGCCTTGGAGGGGGTACAGAGATGATTCACTCGGCTGATTCCGGAGATGAGGGGGTTACCTTATGATGATAGATTGAGTAGACTGGGTCTTTACTCGTTGGAGTTCAGAAGGATGAGGAGGGTGATCTTATAGAAACATTTAAAATCATGAAAGGGACAGACAAGATAGAGGCAGAGAGGTTGTTCCCACTGGTCGGGGAGACTGGAACTAGGGGGCACAGCCTCAAAATACGGGGGGAGCCAATTTAAAACCGAGTTGAGAAGGAATTTCTTCTCCCAGAGGGTTGTGAATCTGTGGAATTCTCTGCCCAAGGAAGCAGTTGAGGCTAGCTCATTGAATGTATTCAAGTCACAGATAGATAGATTTTTAACCAATAAGGGAATTAAGGGTTACGGGGAGCGGGCGGGTAAGTGGAGCTGAGTCCACGGCCAGATCAGCCATGATCTTGTTGAATGGCGGAGCAGGCTCGAGGGGCTAGATGGCCCTCCTCCTGTTCCTAATTCTTATGTTCTTATGTTTATAAGTGGCATACAAATTGGCCAGAAATAGCAGCGAACCCGGGGAGTGGGAGAAATTTAGAACTCAGCAGAGGAGGACAAAGGGTTTGATTAGGGCAGGGAAAATGGAGTACGAGAAGAAGCTTGCAGGGAATATTAGGGCGCATTGCAAAAGCTTCTATAGATATGTAAAGAGAAAAAGGTTAGTAAAGACAAACGTAGGTCCCCTGCAGTCAGAATCAGGGGAAGTCATAACGGGGAACAAAGAAATGTCAGACCAATTGAACAAGTACTTTGGTTCAGTATTCACTAAGGAGGACACAAACAACCTTCCGGATATAAAAAGGGTCGGAGGGTCTAGTAAGGAGGAGGAACTGAGGGAAATCCTTATTAGTCGGGAAATTGTGTTGGGGAAATTGATGGGATTGAAGGCCGATAAATCCCCAGGGCCTGATGGACTGCATCCCAGAGTACTTAAGGAGGTGGCCTTGGAAATAGCGGATGCGTTGACAGTCATTTTCCAACATTCCATTGACTCTGGATCAGTTCCTATGGAGTGGAGGGTAGCCAATGTAACCCCACTTTTTAAAAAAGGAGGGAGAGAGAAAACAGGGAATTACAGACCGGTCAGCCTGACCTCAGTAGTGGGTAAAATGATGGAACCAATTATTAAGGATGTCATAGCAGCGCATTTGGAAAGAGGTGACATGATAGGTCCAAGTCAGCATGGATTTGTGAAAGGGAGATCATGCTTGACAAATCTTCTGGAATTTTTTGAGGATGTTTCTAGTAGAGTGGACAAAGGAGAACCAGTTGATGTGGTATATTTGGACTTTCAGAAGGCTTTCGACAAGGTCCCACACAAGAGATTAATGAGCAAAGTTAAAACACATGGGATTGGGGGTAATGTGCTGACATGGATTGAGAACTGGTTGTCAGACAGGAAGCAAAGAGTAGGAGTAAATGGGGACTTTTCAGAATGGCAGGCAGTGACTAGTGGGGTACCGCAAGGTTCTGTGCTGGGGCCCCAGCTGTTTACATTGTACATTAATGATTTAGACGAGGGGATTAAATGTAGTATCTCCAAATTTGCAGATGGCACTAAGTTGGGTGGCAGTGTGAGCTGCGAGGAGGATGCTATGAGGCTGCAGAGTGACTTGGATAGGTTAGGTGAGTGGGCAAATGCGTGGCAGATGAAGTATAATGTGCATAAATGTGAGGTTATCCACTTTGATGGTAAAAACAGAGAGACAGACTATTATCTGAATGGTGACAGATTAGGAAAAGGGGAGGTGCAACGAGACCTGGGTGTCATGGTACATCAGTCATTGAAGGTTGGCATGCAGGTACAGCAGGCGGTGAAGAAGGCAAATGGCATGTTGGCCTTCATAGCGAGGGGATTTGAGTACAGGGGCAGGGAGGTGTTGCTACAGTTGTACAGGGCCTTGGTGAGGCCACACCTGGAGTATTGTGTACAGTTTTGGTCTCCTAACCTGAGGAAGGACATTCTTGCTATTGAGGGGAGTGCAGCGAAGGTTCACCAGACTGATTCCCGGGATGGCGGGACTGACCTATCAAGAAAGACTGGATCAACCGGGCTTGTATTCACTGGAGTTCAGAAGAATGAGAGGGGACCTCATAGAAACGTTTAAAATTCTGACGGGACGGGACAGGTTAGATGCAGGAAGAATGTTCCCAATGTTGGGGAAGTCCAGAACCAGGGGGTCACACAGTCTAAGGATAAGGGGGTAAGCCATTTAGGACCGAGATGAGGAGAAACTCCTTCACCCAGAGAGTGGTGAACCTGTGGAATTCTCTACCACAGAGAGTTGTTGAGGCCAATTCACTAAATATATTCAAAAAGGAGTTAGATGAGGTCCTTACTACTCGGGGGATCAAGGGGTATGGCGAGAAAGCAGGAAGGGGGTACTGAAGTTGCATGTTCAGCCATGAACTCATTGAATGGCGGTGCAGGCTAGAAGGGCTGAATGGCCTACTCCTGCACCTATTTTCTATGTTTCTATATCGACAGGCTCAGTCAGCGGGCATAAATGTGGCAGATAGAGTATAATGTGGGAAAATGTGCGGCTATCCAGTTTGGTAGGAGTATTTAAACGGAGAAAGATTGCAAAGTGCGGCAGGACAGCGGGACCTGGGGGTTACTTGTGCGTGAAACACAAAAGGTTAGTACGCGGGTACAGCAAGTGATCAGGAAGGGCCAATGGTATCTTGGCCTTTATTGCAAAGGGGGATGGGGTATAAAAGCAGGGAAGTCTTGCTCCAGTTACACAGGGGTATTGGTGAGGCCACACCTGGAGTACTGCGTGCAGAGTTTTGGTCGTCTTATTTAAAGAGGGATACACTTGCCTGTCCTCACCACACAGCACTGCCCCTCCCCCCACCCCCCACCAGTCATCAAGACCCACGGCCCGGCCCTTGACAACGTGGGCCATTTCCCATACCTCGGGAGCCTCCTATCAACCAGGGCAGGCATCGACGGAGATTTCCAACACTGCCTCCAGTGCGCCAGTGCAGCCTTCGGCTGCCTGAGGGAGAGGGTGTTCGAAGACCAGGCCCTCAAATCCACCACCGCCCTCCTGTATGGCCCAGAGACACGGACCATGTACAGTAGGTATCTCACCCCCAGCTCATGGTCTACAGGGCTGTAGTGATACCCACCCTCCTGTATGGCCCAGAAACATGGACCGTGTACAGTAGGTACCTCACCCCCAGCTCATGGTCTACAGGGCTGTAGTGATACCCACCCTCCTGTATGGCCCAGAAACACGGACCGTGTACAGTAGGTACCTCACCCCCAGCTCATGATCTATAGTGCTGTAGTGATACCCACCCTCCTGTATGGCCCAGAGACACGGACCATGTACAGTAGGTACCTCACCCCCAGCTCATGGTCTACAGGGCTGTAGTAATACCCACCCTCCTGTATGGCCCAGAGACACGGACCATGTACAGTAGGTATCTCACCCCAAGCTCATGGTCTACAGGGCTGTAGTGATACCCACCCTCCTGTATGGCCCAGAAACACGGACCGTGTACAGTAGGTACCTCACCCCCAGCTCATGGTCTACAGGGCTGTGGTGATACCCACCCTCCTGTATGGCCCAGAGACTAGGACCATGTCCAGTAGGTACCTCACCCCCAGCTCATGGTCTACAGGGCTGTAGTGATACCCACCCTCCTGTATGGCCCAGAGACACGGACCATGTCCAGTAGGTACCTCACCCCCAGCTCATGGTCTACAGGACTGTAGTGATACCCACCCTCCTGTATGGCTCAGAGACACGGACCATGTCCAGTAGGTACCTCACCCCCAGCTCATGGTCTACAGGGCTGTCGTAATACCCACCCTCCTGTATGGCCCAGAGACGTGGACCATGTACAGTAGATACCTCACCCCCAGCTCATGGTCTACAGGGCTGTAGTGATACCCACCCTCCTGTATGGCCCAGAGACATGGACCATGTACAGTAGGTACCTCACCCCCAGCTCATGGTCTACAGGGCTGTAGTGATACCCGCCCTCCTGTATGGCCCAGAGACGTGGACCATGTACAGTAGATACCTCACCCCCAGCTCATGGTCTACAGGGCTGTAGTGATACCCACCCTCCTGTATGGCCCAGAGACACGGACCATGTACAGTAGGTACCTCACCCCCAGCTCATGGTCTACAGGGCTGTAGTGATACCCACCCTCCTGTATGGCCCAGAGACATGGACCATGTACAGTAGGTACCTCGCCCCCAGCTCATGGTCAACAGGGCTGTAGTGATACCCACCCTCCTGTATGGCTCAGAGACACGGACCGTGTACAGTAGACACCTCACCCCCAGCTCATGGTCTACAGGGCTGTAGTGATACCCACCCTCCTGTATGGCCCAGAGACATGGACCGTGTACAGTAGGTATCTCACCCCCAGCTCATGGTCTACAGGGCTGTAGTGATACCCTGCCCTCCCGTATGGCCCAGAGACACGGACCATGTAGAGTAGACACCTCACCCCCAGCTCATGGTCTACAGGGCTGTAGTGATACCCACCCTCCTGTATGGCCCAGAGACACAAACCATGTACAGTAGACACCTCACCCCCAGCTCATGGTCTACAGGGCTGTAGTGATACCCACCCTCCTGTATGGCCCAGAGACATGGACCATGTACAGTAGGTATCTCACCCCGAGCTCATGGTCTACAGGGCTGTAGTGATACCCACCCTCCTGTATGGCCCAGAGACATGGACCATGTACAGTAGGTATCTCACCCCCAGCTCATGGTCTACAGGGCTGTAGTAATACCCACCCTCCTGTGTGGCCCAGAGACATGGACCATGTACAGTAGGTATCTCACCCCCAGCTCATGGTCTACAGGGCTGTAGTGATACCCGCCCTCCTGTATGGCTCAAAGACATGGACCGTGTACAGTAGGTATCTCACCCCCAGCTCATGGTCTACTGGGCTGTAGTGATACCCACCCTCCTGTATGGCCCAGAGACACGGACCGTGTACAGTAGGTATCTCACCCCCAGCTCATGGTCTACAGGGCTGTAGTGATACCCACCCTCCTGTATGGCCCAGAGACATGGACCATGTACAGTAGGTACCTCACCCCCAGCTCATGGTCTACAGGGCTGTAGTGATACCCACCCTCCTGTATGGCCCAGAGACACGGACCATGTACAGTAGACACCTCACCCCCAGCTCATGGTCTACAGGGCTGTAGTGATACCCGCCCTCCTGTATGGCCCAGAGACATGGACCATGTACAGTAGGTATCTCACCCCCAGCTCATGGTCTACAGGGCTGTAGTGATACCCTCCTGTATGGCTCAGAGACACGGACCATGTACAGTAGACACCTCGAGTCGCTGGAGAAATACCACCAACGCTGTCTCCGCAAGATCCTGCCAATCCCCCCGGGGAGGACAGACGCACCAACGTTAGCGTCCTCAGCCAGGCCCAACATCCCCAGCATCGAAGCACTGACCCACACTCGACCAGCTCCGCTGGGCAGGGCCACATTGTCCGCATGTCCCCCCAGAGACACGAGACTCCCCAAAGCCAAGCGCTCGACTCGGAACTCCTTCACGGGCAAAACGAGCCAAAGGTGGGCAGAGGGAACGTTACAAGGGACACACCCCTCCCCTGATACAGTGCAACATCCCCCACCGACACCTGGGAGTCCCTGGCCCAAAGACCAGTCCGCCCTCAGTGGAGGGAGTGCATCCGGGAGGGGCGCTGAGCCCCTCGAGTCTCGTCGCCAATTGCGTGCAGAGACCAACGCAGGCAGCGGAAGGAGTGTGCGGCAAACCTGTCCCAACCTCCCCTTCCCTCAACGTCAATCTGTCCCACCCTCCCCTTCCCTCAACGTCTATCTGTCCCACCCTCCCCTTCCCTCAACGTCTATCTGTCCCACCCTCCCCTTCCCTCAACGTCTATCTGTCCCACCCTCCCTTCCCTCAACGTCTATCTGTCCCACCCTCCCCTTCCCTCAACGTCTATCTGTCCCACCCTCCCCTTCCCTCAACGTCTATCTGTCCCACCCTCCCCTTCCCTCAACGTCTATCTGTCCCACCCTCCCCTTCCCTCAACGTCTATCTGTCCCACCCTCCCCTTCCCTCAACGTCTATCTGTCCCACCCTCCCCCCTTCCCTCAACATCTATCTGTCCCACCCTCCCCTTCCCTCAACGTCTCTCTGTCCCTCCTGTGACAGGGACTGTGGTTCCCATATTGGACTGTTCAGCCACCGAAGGACTCGTGTTAAGAGTGGAAGCAAGTCTTCCTCGATTCCGAGGGACTGTCGATGATGATGGTAATCAGGGTCATATATGACAGCAAGGTTGCGAACAGTCTGGATTAGCCTCGGACAGAGGCGAGGGAGAGGGATCGAGAGGGAATGCACGTTAAATGGTCGGACACGGAGAAGTGTAGAGGAACAGAGGGATCTTGGAGGGCAGGTCCACAGATCCCTGAAGGTAGCAGGCCAGGGGGATAAGGTGGTTAAGAAGACACACGGAATACTTGCCTTTATTAGCCGAGGCGTGGAATACAAGAGCAGGGAGGTTATGCTTGAACTGTATAAAACACTGGTTAGGCCACAGCTGGAGTACTGCGTGCAGTTCTGGTCACCACATTACAGGAAGGATGTGATTGTACTGGAGAGGGTACAGAGGAGATTTACCAGGATGTTGCACTGGAGAGGGTACAGAGGAGATTTACCAGGATGTTGCACTGGAGAGGGTTCAGAGGAGATTTACCAGGATGTTGCACTGGAGAGGGTACAGAGGAGATTTACCAGGATGTTGCACTAGAGAGGGTACAGAGGAGATTTACCAGGATGTTGCACTGGAGAGGGTACAGAGGAGATTTACCAGGATGTTGCACTGGAGAGGGTACAGAGGAGATTTACCAGGATGTTGCACTGGAGAGGGTACAGAGGAGATTTACCAGGGTGTTGCACTGGAGAGGGTACAGAGGAGATTTACCAGGATGTTGCACTGGAGAGGGTACAGAGGAGATTTACCAGGATGTTGCACTGGAGAGGGTACAGAGGAGATTTACCAGGGTGTTGCACTGGAGAGGGTACAGAGGAGATTTACCAGGATGTTGCACTGGAGAGGGTGCAGAGGAGATTTACCAGGATGTTGCACTGGAGAGGGTACAGAGGAGATTTACCAGGATGTTGCACTGGAGAGGGTACAGAGGAGATTTACCAGGATGTTGCACTGGAGAGGGTACAGAGGAGATTTACCAGGATGTTGCAATGGAGAGGGTACAGAGGAGATTTACCAGGATGTTGCACTGGAGAGGGTACAGAGATTTACCAGGAGGTTGCACTGGAGAGGGTACAGAGGAGATTTACCAGGGTGTTACACTGGAGAGGGTACAGAGGAGATTTACCAGGATGTTGCAGTAGAGAGGATATACCTCACCCAAAGACCAGTCCGCCCTCAGTGGAGGGAGGGCATCCGGGAGGGGGCGCTGAGCACCTCGAGTCTCGTCGCCGAGAGCGCGCAGAGAGCGAGCGCAGGCAGCGGAAGGAGCGTGCGGCAAACCAGTCCCACCCTCCCTCTTCCCTCGACGTCCATCTGTCCCACCCGTGACAGGGTCTGTGGTCCCCGTATCGGGCGGGTCACCAACCGAGGAACTCACTTGAGGAGCGGACGCAGGTCAGGAACGAGGGGCCAGAGAGTTTCAGAACAAAGGGGCGGCCTGTTTGAAACGGGAGACGGGGAGGGCTGAACCCCACCCTCGCCTCGGCAGGCCACGATACCTGGATCGCTTCCAACATCTGCTCTGTGATGATGTCCTGGGCCAGCAGATGTTGCAGCAGGACCTCGGGGACCAACTGCTTTGCCAGCACCACGTGATTGGACCGCAGCACGTCCTGGTCCTCCTTCCTCATCCCGCAAGTCTCCCGCATCCTGCGGACAGGGGGTAGGGGTGCGGGAAATAGCGTTAATAGTCAGCGGTGCCCTCCGCGAACGTTCAGCTCTGCCGACACTTCCCTCTGCCCCATGACCCTCCCCCGCGCACCGAGTCCTGCCCTTGTGCTCGCCATCCCTTCAACATCCTCGTGCTCCTCTTCAAATCCCTCCTCGCCCCCTCCCGATCTCTGTAACCTGCTCCAGCCCCTACACCCCTCCCTATCTCTGTAACCCCCTCCAGCCCCTACACCCCTCCCTATCTCTGTAACCCCCTCCAGTCCCCGACACCCCTCCCTGTCTCTGTAACCTCCTCCAGCCCCGACACCCCTCCCTGTCTCTGTAACCTCCTCCAGTCTCTACACCCCTCCCTATCTCTGTAACCTCCTCCAGCCTCTACACCACTCCCTATCTCTGTAACCTCCTCCAGCCCCTACACCCCTCCCTATCTCTGTAACCCCCTCCAGTCCCTACACCCCTCCCTATCTCTGTAACCCCCTCCAGCCCCTACACCACTCCCTATCTCTGTAACCTCCTCCAGCCCCTACACCCCTCCCTATCTCTGTAACCCCCTCCAGCTCCTACACCACTCCCTATCTCTGTAACCTCCTCCAGCCCCTACACCCCTCCCTATCTCTGTAACCTCCTCCAGCCCCTACACCCCTCCCTATCTCTGTAACCTCCTCCAGCCCCTACACCCCTCCCTATCTCTGTAACCTCCTCCAGCTCCTACACCCCTCCCTATCTCTGTAACCCCCTCCAATCGCCGACACCCCTCCCTATCTCTGTCACCTCCTCCAGCCCCGACACCCCCTCCCTATATCTGTAACCTCCTCCAGCCCCGACACCCCCTCCCTATATCTGTAATCCCCAGCCCCTACACCCCTCCCTATCTCTGTAACTTCCTCCAGCCCCTACACCCCTCCCTATCTCTGCAACCTCCTCCAGCCCCTACACCCCTCCCTATCTCTGCAACCTCCTCCAGCCCCTACACCCCTCCCTATCTCTGTAACCTCCTCCAGCCCCTACACCCCTCCCTATCTCTGCAACCCCCTCCAGCCCCTACACCCCTCCCTATCTCTGCAACCTCCTCCAGCCCCTACACCCCTCCCTATCTCTGCAACCTCCTCCAGCCCAGACACCCCTCCCTATCTCTGTAACCTCCTCCAGCCCCTACACCCCTCCCTATCTCTGTAACCTCCTCCAGCCCCCACATCCCTCCCCAATATTTATCCCTCAATCAACATAACAAAAAAAAAACGGACGGCCTGGATCACTATCGCATTGCTGTGTGTGGGATCTTGCTGTGCACAAACTGAGCTGCCGTGTTTCACCACCTGCTACACCCGTCGCTCGAAACGAGGATGGGAACAGAGACAATAGGTACAGGAGTAGGCCACTGGGCCCTTCGAGCCTGCACCACCATTCAATAAGATCACGGCTGGTCATTCCCCTCAGTACCCCTTTCCTGCTTTCTCTCCATACCCCCTTGATCCCTTTAGCCGTAAGGACCACATCTAACTCCCTCTGGAATATATCCAACGAACTGGCCTCAACAACTTTCTGCGGTAGAGAATTCCACAGGTTCACCACTCTCTGGGTCAAGAAGTTTCTCCTCATCTCGGTCCTAAATGGCTTACCCCTTATCCTCAGACTGTGTGACCCCCTGGTTCTGGACTTCCCCAACATCGGGAACATTCTTCCCGCATCTAACCTGTCCAGTCCCGTCAGTATTTTAAACGTATCTATGAGATACCCTCTCATTCTTCTAAACTCCAGTGAATACAAGCCCAGTTGATCCGGTCTTTCTTGATAGGTCAGTCCCACCATCCCGGGAATCAGTCTGGTGAACCTTCGCTGCACTCCCTCAATAGCAAGAATGTCCTTCCTCAGGTTAGGAGACCAAAACTGTACACAATACTCCAGGTGTGGTCTCATCAAGGCCCTGTACAACTGTAGCAACACCTCCCTGCCCCTGTACTCAAATCCCCTCGCTATGAAGGCTTTCTTAGTGTGTATTGTCAACCCCTCCCCCTCCTCTCTCTCTCTCTCTGTGACTCTCTCTCTTTCTCTCTCTGTGACTCTATCTCTCTGTGACTATCTCTCTCACACTCTCTCTCTCTCTGTGACTCTCACTCTCTCTCTGTGACTCTATCTCTCTCTATCTCTCTCACTCTCTCTCTCTCTCTGTGACTCTCTCGCACTCTGTCTCTCTCTGTGACTATCTCTCTCACTCTCTCTCTCTCTGACTCTCTGTGACTATCTCTCACTCTCTCTCTGTGACTCTCACTCTCGCTCTCACTCTGTCTCTCTGACTCTCTCTCTCTGACTCTCGCCCTCACTCTGTCTCTCTGACTCTATCTCTCTCTGTGACTATCTCTCACTCTCACTCTGTCTCTGTGACTCTCTCTCTCTCTCTGTGACTCTCACTCTCTCTCTCTCTGTGACTCTCACTCTCACTCTCTATCTCACTCTCACTGACTCTCTAACTCTCTCTGTGACTATCTCTCACTCTCACTCTGTCTCTGTCTCTGTGACTATCTCTCACTCTGTGACTCTATCTCTCTCTCTCTCTGTGACTCTCACTCTCACTGACACTCTGTCTCTCTCACTCTGTCTCTCTCACTCTCTCTGTGACTCTATCTCACTCTCACTCTCTATATCTCACTCTCTCTGACTCTCTAACTATGTCTCTCTCTCTCTCTCTGACTCTATCTCTCTCTCTCTCTGTGACTCTCACTCTCGCTCTCACTGTCTCTCTGACTCACTCTCTCTCTCTGACTCTCTCTGTGACTCTATCTCACTCTCTCTCTGTGACGCTCACTCTCGCTCTCACTCTGTCTCTCTCTCTCTCTGACTCTATCTCTCACTCTCACTCTCTGTCTGTCTCTCACTCTCTCTCTCTCTGACTCTATCTGTCTCTCTCTCTGTGACTCTCACTCTCGCTCTCACTCTGTCTCTCTCTCTCTCTGACTCTATCTCTCACTCTCACTCTCTGTCTGTCTCTCACTCTCTCTGACTCTATCTCTCACTCTCACTCTCTGTCTGTCTCTCACTCTCTCTGACTATCTCTCACTCTCTGTCTGTCTCTCACTCTCTCTGACTCTATCTCTCACTCTCTCTGACGATCTCTCACTCTCACTCTCTGTCTGTCTCTCACTCTCACTCTCTGTCTGTCTCTCACTCTCTCTGACTATCTCTCACTCTCTCTGACTATCTCTCACTCTCACTCTCTCTGACTCTATCTCTCACTCTCACTCTCTGTCTGTCTCTCACTCTCTCTGACTATCTCTCACTCTCACTCTCTGTCTGTCTCTCACTCTCTCTGACTCTATCTCTCACTCTCACTCTCTGTCTGTCTCTCACTCTCTCTGACTCTATCTCTCACTCTCTGTCTGTCTCTCTCTCTCTCTCTCTCTCTGACTCTATCTCTCGCTCTCACTCTGTCTCTCTGACTCTCTCTCTCTCTCTCTGACTCTCTCACTCTCTCTCTCTCTCTGTGACTCTATCTCTCTCTCTCTCTCTCTCTGTGACTCTCTCTCTCACTCTCTCTCTCTCACTCTCTCACTCTCTCTGTGACTCTATCTCTCTCTCTCTCTGTGACGCTCACTCTCGCTCTCACTCTGTCTCTCTCTCTCTCTGACTCTATCTCTCACTCTCACTCTCTGTCTGTCTCACTCTCTCTCTGACTCTATCTCTCACTCTCACTCTCTGTCTGTCTCTCACTCTCTCTGACTATCTCTCACTCTCACTCTCTGTCTGTCTCTCACTCTCTCTGACTCTATCTCTCACTCTCACTCTCTGTCTGTCTCTCACTCTCTCTGACTATCTCTCACTCTCACTCTCTGTCTGTCTCTCACTCTCTCTGACTCTATCTCTCACTCTCACTCTCTGTCTGTCTCTCACTCTCTCTGACTCTATCTCTCACTCTCTGTCTGTCTCTCTCTCTCTCTCTCTCTCTGACTCTATCTCTCGCTCTCACTCTGTCTCTCTGACTCTCTCTCTCTCTCTCTGACTCTCTCACTCTCTCTCTCTCTCTGTGACTCTATCTCTCTCTCTCTCTGTGACTCTCTCTCTCACTCTCTCTCTCTGACTCTCTCACTCTCTCTGTGACTCTATCTCTCTCTCTCTCTGTGACGCTCACTCTCGCTCTCACTCTGTCTCTCTCTCTCTCTGACTCTATCTCTCACTCTCACTCTCTGTCTGTCTCACTCTCTCTCTCTCTCTGTGACTCTCTTTCTCACTCTCGCTCTTTATATCTCACACTCACTCTCACTGTCTCACTCTCACTGTGACTCTCTCTCTCTCTCTGACTATCTCTCATTCTCACTCTCTCTCACTTTCTCTCTCTCTCTCTGTGACTCTCTCTCTGTGACTATCTCTCACTCTCTCACTTTCTCTCACTTTCTCTCTCTCTCTCTTTCTCTCTCTCTCTCTGTGACTCTCACTTTCACTCTCTGTCTCACTCTCTCTCTCTCTGTGACTCTCACTCTCTCTGTCTCTGTCTCACTCTCTCTCTCTGTGACTCTCACTCTCACTCTCTCTGTCTCACTCTCTGACTCTAACTCTAACTCTCTCTCTCTCTCTCTCTGTGACTCTCACTCTCACTCTCTCTGTCTCACTCTCTGACTAACTCTAACTCTCTCTCTCTCTCTCTCTCTCTGTGACTGTCACTCTCACTCTCTCTGTCTCACTCTCTGACTCTAACTCTCTCTCTCTCTCTCTCTGTGACTCTCACTCTAACTCTAACACTCTCTGTCTCACTCTCTCTCACTCTCTCTCTCACTCTCCCTGTCTCACTCTCTCTCTGTGACTCTCACTCTCTATCTCTCTCTCTCCATCTCTCACTCTCACGCTCTCTGTGACTCTCACTCTCACTCTCTGTGACTCTCACTCTCAGTCTCTCTCTCTCTCTCTCTCTGTTTCTGTCTCTCTCTCTCTCTCTGTCTTACTCTCTCACTCTCTCTGTCTCACTCTCTCACTCTCTCTCTGTCTCACTCTCTCACTCTCTCTGTGACTCTCTGTCTTACTCTCTCACTGTCTCTCTCTCTCTCTCACTCTCTCTCTGTTTCTGTCTCTCTCTCTCTGTCTGTCTTACTCTCTCACTCTGTCTCACTCTCGCTCTGTGACTCTCTCTCTCTCTCTGTCTCTCTGTCTGTCTCTTTCTCTCTCTCTCTGTGACTCTCTCGCTCTCTCTCTTACTCTCTCACTCTCTCTCTCTGTCTCTCTCTCTCTGTCAGTGTCTCTCTCTCTCTGTCAGTGTCAGTGTCTCTCTCTATCTCTCTCTCTGTCTCTCTCTCTCTCTCTGTTTCTGTCTCTCTCTCTCTGTTTCTGTCTCTCTCTCTCTCTCTGTTTCTGTCTCTCTCTCTGTTTCTGTCTCTCTCTCTCTCTCTCTGTGACTCTCTCTCTCTCTCACTCTCTCTGTCTCACTCTGTCTCACTGTCTCACTCTGTCTCACTCTGTCTCACTCTATATCTCACTCTCACTGACTCTCTCTCTCTGACTCTAACTCTAACTCTCTGTCTCACTCTCTCTCTCTGTCTGTCTCTCTGTCTCACTCTCTCTCTGTCTCTCTCTCTCTCTCTCTCTGTCTGTCTCTCTTTCTGTCTCACTCTCTCACTCTCTCTCTCTGTCTCACTCTGTCTCACTCTCTCTCTCTGTCTCTCTCTCACTCTGTCTCTCTCTCACTCTGTCTCTCTCTCACTCTGTCTCTGTTTCTGTCTCTCTCTCTCTCTCTCTCTCTGTCTGTCTTACTCTCTCACTCTCTCTCTGTCTCACTCTCTCTCTCTGTGACTCTCTCTCTCTCTGTCTCTTTCTCTCTCTCTGTCTTACTCTCTCTCTGTCTCTCTCTCTCTGTAAGTGTCTCTCTCTCTCTCTCTCTCTGTCAGTGTGTCTCTCTCTCTGTCAGTGTCTCTCTCTCTCACTGTCTCTCTCTCTCTCTCTCTCTGTTTCTGTCTCTCTCTCTCTGTCTTACTCTCTGTTTCTCTATCTCTCTCTCTCTGTCTTACTCTCTCACTCTCTGTTTCTCTATCTCTCTCTCTGTTTCTGTCTCTCTCTCTCTCTCTCTCTCTGTGACTCTCTCTCTCTCTCTGTGACTCTCTCTCTCTCTCTGTCTCTTTCTCTCTCTCTCTGTGACTCTCTCTCTCTGTTTCTGTCTCTCTCTCTCTCTCTCTCTCTCTATGTCTCACTCTCTCTCTCTCTCTCTCTGTTTGTCTCTCTCTCTGTCTTACTCTCTCACTCTCTGTTTCTCTATCTCTCTCTCTCTCTCTCACTCTCTCTGTCTCACTCTATATCTCACTCTCACTGACTCTCTCTCTCTGACTCTAACTCTAACTCTCTGTCTCACTCTCTCTCTCTGTCTCACTCTCTCTCTCTGTCTCTCTCTCTGTCTCTCTCTCACTCTGTCTCTCTCTCACTCTGTCTCTGTTTCTGTCTCTCTCTCTCTCTGTCTGTCTTACTCTCTCACTCTCTCTCTGTCTCACTCTCTCTCTCTCTCTGTGACTCTTCCTCTCTGTCTCTTTCTCTCTCTCTCTGTCTTACTCTCTCACTCTCTCTCTCTCTGTAAGTGTC
>NW_027251347.1:0-27595 GCF_044704955.1 Pristiophorus japonicus | reverse complement strand
AGAGAGAGAGAGAGAGAGAGACAGCGAGGGAGAGGCAGCGGGGAGAGAGAGAGGGAGAGAGAGAAAGAGAGGGAGAGAGACAGAGAGACAGCGAGGGAGAGGCAGCGGGGGAGTGAGAGAGGGAGAGAGAAAAAGAGAGAGACAGAGAGAGAGAGAGAGACAGCGAGGGAGAGGCAGCGGGGGAGTGAGAGAGGGAGAGAGAAGAGAGAGAGAAAGAGAGAGACAGACAGCGAGGGAGAGAGCGAGGGAGACACAGCGAGGGAGACACAGCGAGGGAGAGACAGAGAGGGAGACACAGCGAGGGAGAGACAGCGAGGGAGAGACAGCGAGGGAGAGACACAGCGAGGGAGAGACAGCGAGGGAGACACAGCGAGGGAGACACAGCGAGGGAGTGACACAGCGAGGGAGAGACAGAGAGGGAGACACAGCGAGGGAGACACAGCGAGGGAGAGACAGAGAGGGAGACACAGCGAGGGAGAGACAGCGAGGGAGAGACAGAGAGGGAGAGACAGCGAGGGAGAGACAGCGAGGGAGACACAGCGAGGGAGACACAGCGAGGGAGTGACACAGCGAGGGAGAGACAGAGAGGGAGACACAGCGAGGGAGACACAGCGAGGGAGAGACAGAGAGGGAGACACAGCGAGGGAGAGACAGCGAGCGAGACACAGCGAGCGAGACACAGCGAGGGAGACACAGCGAGGGAGACACAGCGAGGGAGAGAGCGAGGGAGACACAGCGAGAGTGAGACAGCGAGGGAGACACAGCGAGGGAGACACAGCGAGGGAGAGACAGCGAGGGAGAGACAGCGAGGGAGACACAGCGAGGGAGAGACAGGGAGGGAGACACAGCGAGGGAGACACAGAGAGGGAGACACAGAGAGGGAGACACAGCGAGGGAGAGACAGCGAGGGAGAGACAGCGAGGGAGAGACAGAGAGGGAGACACAGCGAGGGAGAGACAGCGAGGGAGAGACAGAGAGGGAGAGACAGCGAGGGAGAGACACAGCGAGGGAGAGACACAGCGAGGGAGAGACAGCGAGGGAGACACAGAGAGGGAGACACAGCGAGGGAGAGACAGCGAGGGAGAGACAGCGAGGGAGAGACAGCGAGGGAGAGACAGCGAGGGAGAGACAGCGAGGGAGATACACAGCGAGGGAGACACAGAGAGGGAGACACAGCGAGGGAGAGACAGCGAGGGAGAGACAGCGAGGGAGAGACAGCGAGGGAGAGACACAGCGAGGGAGAGACAGCGAGGGAGAGACAGCGAGGGAGAGACAGCGAGGGAGACACAGCGAGGGAGACACAGCGAGGGAGAGACAGAGAGGGAAAGACAGCGAGGGAGACACAGCGAGGGAGACACAGAGAGGGAGACACAGCGAGGGAGACACAGCGAGGGAGAGACAGAGAGGGAGAGACAGCGAGGGAGAGACAGCGAGGGAGACACAGCGAGGGAGACACAGCGAGGGAGACACAGCGAGGGAGAGACAGAGAGGGAGAGACAGCGAGGGAGAGACAGCGAGGGAGACACAGCGAGGGAGAGACACAGCGAGGGAGACATAGCGAGGGAGAGACAGCGAGGGAGAGACAGCGAGGGAGAGACAGAGAGGGAGACACAGCGAGGGAGAGACAGAGAGGGAGAGACAGCGAGGGTGAGACAGAGAGGGAGACACAGCGAGGGAGACACAGAGAGGGAGAGACAGCGAGGGAGAGACAGCGAGGGAGACACAGCGAGGGAGAGACAGCGAGGGAGACACAGCGAGGGAGACACAGAGAGGGAGACACAGCGAGGGAGACACAGCGAGGGAGAGACAGAGAGGGAGAGACAGCGAGGGAGAGACAGCGAGGGAGAGACAGCGAGGGAGAGACAGTGAGGGAGAGACAGTGAGGGAGAGACAGAGAGGGAGACACAGCGAGGGAGAGACAGAGAGGGAGAGACACAGCGAGGGAGACACAGCGAGGGAGAGACAGCGAGGGAGAGACAGCGAGGGAGAGACAGCGAGGGAGACACAGCGAGGGAGAGACAGCGAGGGAGACACAGCGAGGGAGACACAGCGAGGGAGACACAGCGAGGGAGAGACAGAGAGGGAGACACAGCGAGGGAGACACAGCGAGGGAGAGACCGCGAGGGAGACACAGTGAGGGAGACACAGCGAGGGAGAGACAGCGAGGGAGACACAGCGAGGGAGACACAGCGAGGGAGAGACAGCGAGGGAGAGACAGCGAGGGAGAGACAGCGAGGGAGACACAGCGAGGGAGACACAGCGAGGGAGAGACAGCGAGGGAGAGACAGAGAGGGAGAGACAGAGAGGGAGAGACACAGCGAGGGAGAGACACAGCGAGGGAGAGACAGAGAGGGAGAGACAGCGAGGGAGACACAGCGAGGGAGACACAGCGAGGGAGAGACAGCGAGAGAGACAGAGAGGGAGAGACAGAGAGGTAGAGACAGAGAGGGAGAGACAGCGAGGGAGAGACAGCGAGGGAGAGACACAGCGAGGGAGACACAGCGAGGGAGACACAGCGAGGGAGAGACAGCGAGGGAGAGACAGCGAGGGAGAGACAGCGAGGGAGACACAGCGAGGGAGACACAGCGAGGGAGAGACAGAGAGAGAGAGACAGCGAGGGAGAGACAGCGAGGGAGAGACAGCGAGGGAGAGACACAGCGAGGGAGACACAGAGAGGGAGAGACAGCGAGGGAGACACAGCGAGGGAGACACAGCGAGGGAGAGACAGCGAGAGAGACAGAGAGGGAGAGACAGAGAGGTAGAGACAGAGAGGGAGAGACAGCGAGGGAGAGACAGAGAGGGAGAGACAGCGAGGGAGACACAGAGAGGGAGACACAGCGAGGGAGACACAGCGAGGGAGACACAGAGAGGGAGAGACAGCGAGGGAGAGACAGGGACAGACAGCGAGGGAGAGCCAGCGAGGGAGAGACAGCGAGGGAGAGACAGCGAGGGAGAGACAGCGAGGGAGACATAGCGAGGGAGACACAGCGAGGGAGACACAGCGAGGGAGAGACAGCGAGGGAGAGACAGCGAGGGAGAGACAGCGAGGGAGAGACAGCGAGGGAGACATAGCGAGGGAGACACAGCGAGGGAGACACAGCGAGGGAGAGACAGCGAGGGAGAGACAGCGAGGGAGACACAGCGAGGGAGAGACAGCGAGGGAGACATAGCGAGGGAGACACAGCGAGGGAGACACAGCGAGGGAGAGACAGCGAGGGAGAGACAGCGAGGGAGACACAGCGAGGGAGACACAGCGAGGGAGAGACACAGCGAGGGAGAGACAGAGAGGGAGAGACAGCGAGGGAGACACAGTGAGGGAGAGACAGCGAGGGAGAGACAGCGAGGGAGAGACAGCGAGGGAGACACAGCGAGGGAGAGACAGCGAGGGAGAGATAGCGAGGGAGACACAGTGAGGGAGACACAGCGAGGGAGAGACAGAGAGGGAGACACAGCGAGGGAGACACAGCGAGGGAGACACAGTGAGGGAGACACAGCGAGGGAGAGACAGCGAGGGAGATACAGCGAGGGAGACACAGCGAGGGAGACACAGCGAGGGAGAGACAGCGAGGGAGAGACTGCGAGGGAGACATAGCGAGGGAGACACAGCGAGGGAGAGACAGCGAGGGAGACACAGCGAGGGAGACACAGCGAGGGAGAGACAGAGAGGGAGAGACAGCGAGGGAGAGACAGCGAGGGAGAGACAGAGAGGGAGAGACAGAGAGGGAGACACAGCGAGGGAGACACAGCGAGGGAGACACAGCGAGGGAGAGACAGCGAGGGAGAGACAGCGAGGGAGACATAGCGAGGGAGACACAGCGAGGGAGACACAGCGAGGGAGACACAGCGAGGGAGACACAGCGAGGGAGAGACAGAGAGGGAGAGACAGCGAGGGAGAGACAGAGAGGGAGAGACAGAGAGGGAGAGACAGCGAGGGAGAGACAGCGAGGGAGAGACAGCGAGGGAGAGACAGAGAGGGAGAGACAGAGAGGGAGACACAGCGAGGGAGACACAGCGAGGGAGAGACAGCGAGGGAGAGACACAGCGAGGGAGACACAGAGAGGGAGAGACAGAGAGGGAGAGACAGCGAGGGAGAGACAGAGAGGGAGACACAGCGAGGGAGAGACAGAGAGGGAGAGACAGCGAGGGAGAGACAGAGAGGGAGAGACAGCGAGGGAGAGACAGCGAGAGAGACAGAGAGGGAGAGACAGAGAGGGAGAGACAGCGAGGGAGAGACAGCGAGGGAGACACAGCGAGGGAGAGACAGAGAGGGAGAGACAGCGAGGGAGAGACAGCGAGAGAGACAGAGAGGGAGAGACAGAGAGGGAGAGACAGCGAGGGAGAGACAGAGAGGGAGAGACAGCGAGGGAGAGACAGCGAGGGAGAGACAGCGAGGGAGAGACAGAGAGGGAGACACAGCGAGGGAGAGACAGAGAGGGAGAGACAGCGAGGGAGAGACAGCGAGGGAGAGACAGAGAGGGAGAGATAGCGAGGGAGAGACAGAGAGGGAGAGACAGCGAGGGAGAGACAGAGAGGGAGAGACAGCGAGGGAGAGACAGAGAGGGAGAGACAGCGAGGGAGAGACAGAGAGGGAGAGACAGCGAGGGAGAGACAGAGAGGGAGAGACAGCGAGGGAGACACAGCGAGGGAGAGACAGCGAGGGAGAGACAGCGAGGGAGACACAGCGAGGGAGACACAGCGAGGGAGAGACAGCGAGGGAGAGACAGCGAGGGAGAGACAGCGAGGGAGACACAGCGAGGGAGAGACAGCGAGGGAGACACAGCGAGGGAGACACAGTGAGGGAGACACAGCGAGGGAGACACAGCGAGGGAGACACAGCGAGGGAGAGACAGAGAGGGAGAGACAGAGAGGGAGAGACAGCGAGGGAGAGACAGCGAGGGAGACACAGCAAGGGAGAGACAGCGAGGGAGACACAGCGAGGGAGAGACAGCGAGGGAGACACAGCGAGGGAGACACAGCGAGGGAGAGACACAGCGAGGGAGACACAGCGAGGGAGACACACAGCGAGGGAGACACAGCGAGGGAGACACAGCGAGGGAGAGACAGCGAGGGAGAGACAGCGAGGGAGAGACACAGCGAGGGAGAGACAGAGAGGGAGACACAGCGAGGGAGAGACACAGCGAGGGAGAGACAGCGAGGGAGAGACAGCGAGGGAGACACAGCGAGGGAGAGACACAGCGAGGGAGACACAGCGAGGAAGACACAGCGAGGGAGACACAGCGAGGAAGACACAGCGAGGAAGACACAGCGAGGGAGACACAGCGAGGGAGAGACACAGCGAGGGAGAGACATCGAGGGAGACACAGCGAGGGAGACACAGCGAGGGAGACACAGCGAGGGAGAGACAGCGAGGGAGAGACAGCGAGGGAGACACAGCGAGGGAGACACAGAGAGGGAGAGACAGAGAGGGAGAGACAGCGAGGGAGAGACAGCGAGGGAGACACAGCGAGGGAGAGACACAGCGAGGGAGAGACACAGCGAGGGAGAGACAGAGAGGGAGACACAGCGAGGGAGAGACACAGCGAGGGAGAGACAGCGAGGGAGACACAGCGAGGGAGAGACAGCGAGGGAGACACAGCGAGGGAGAGACAGCGAGGGAGACACAGCGAGGGAGACACAGCGAGGGAGAGACACAGCGAGGGAGACACAGCGAGGGAGACACACAGCGAGGGAGACACAGCGAGGGAGACACAGCGAGGGAGAGACAGCGAGGGAGAGACAGCGAGGGAGAGACACAGCGAGGGAGAAACAGAGAGGGAGACACAGCGAGGGAGAGACACAGCGAGGGAGAGACAGCGAGGGAGAGACAGCGAGGGAGACACAGAGAGGGAGACACAGCGAGGGAGACACAGCGAGGGAGACACAGAGAGGGAGAGACAGCGAGGGAGAGACAGGGACAGACAGCGAGGGAGAGCCAGCGAGGGAGAGACAGCGAGGGAGAGACAGCGAGGGAGAGACAGCGAGGGAGACACAGCGAGGGAGAGACACAGCGAGGGAGACACAGCGAGGAAGACACAGCGAGGGAGACACAGCGAGGGAGAGACACAGCGAGGGAGACACAGCGAGGGAGACACAGCGAGGGAGACACACAGCGAGGGAGACACAGCGAGGGAGAGACAGCGAGGGAGACACAGAGAGGGAGAGACAGAGAGGGAGAGACAGCGAGGGAGACACAGCGAGGGAGACACACAGCGAGGGAGACACAGCGAGGGAGACACAGCGAGGGAGACACAGCGAGGGAGAGACACAGCGAGGGAGACACACAGCGAGGGAGAGACACAGCGAGGGAGAGACACAGCGAGGGAGAGACAGCGATGGAGAGACAGCGAGGGAGAGACACAGCGAGGGAGACACAGCGAGGGAGACACAGCGAGGGAGAGACACAGCGAGGGAGAGACACAGCGAGGGAGACACAGCGAGGGAGACACAGCGAGGGAGACACAGCGAGGAAGACACACAGCGAGGGAGACACAGCGAGGGAGACACAGCGAGGAAGACACAGCGAGGGAGAGACACAGCGAGGGAGACACAGCGAGGGAGACACAGCGAGGGAGAGACACAGCGAGGGAGACACAGCGAGGGAGAGACACAGCGAGGGAGACACACAGCGAGGGAGAGACAGCGAGGGAGACACAGCGAGGGAGACACAGCGAGGAAGACACAGCGAGGGAGAGACACAGCGAGGGAGAGACAGCGAGGGAGACACAGCGAGGGAGAGACACAGCGAGGGAGAGACAGCGAGGGAGACACAGCGAGGGAGACACAGCGAGGGAGACACAGCGAGGGAGACACAGCGAGGGAGACACAGCGAGGGAGAGACACAGAGAGGGAGACACAGCGAGGGAGAGACAGCGAGGGAGAGACAGCGAGGGAGAGACAGAGAGGGAGAGACAGCGAGGGAGACACAGCGAGGGAGACACAGCGAGGGAGAGACACAGCGAGTGAGAGACACAGCGAGGGAGACACAGCGAGGGAGAGACACAGCGAGGGAGAGACACAGCGAGGGAGAGACAGCGAGGGAGAGACACAGCGAGGGAGACACAGCGAGGGAGACACAGCGAGGGAGAGACACAGAGAGGGAGAGACACAGAGAGGGAGACACAGCGAGGGAGACACAGCGAGGGAGAGACACAGCGAGGGAGAGACAGCGAGGGAGAGACAGCGAGGGAGAGACAGCGAGGGAGACACAGCGAGCGACCCTGGACCACAGTTCTTCTCACCTCGCACCGGTAACACTTGACGTGAAAGTTTTTGTCCAGGGCGATGATCCGAACAGCTTCCTCCTTCCCATCCTCGGGAACGATTGGCTCGTTGCACACACTGCACTTGGGGGCGAACGCCCTGTTGGCACAGAACCGCGGCGTGAGTGAGAGAACGGGGGCTGGGTGTGGGCGGCGGACAGCACGTCCTGTCGCCGCAGTTTGCGGAGCAACCCTCCGACTCGCCCGGCGCGGAGGACTCCGACCGGGACCCGGGGAGAAACAGCAGCGGCATTATCTCTCGCGCCGTGCTCCGTGCAAACGTTTCAGCGACCGTGGGGGAACAGACAAATAAACAGGAGCAGGAGTGGGCCATTGGGCCCTTCGAACCTCCTCCGCCATTCAATAAGATCACGGCTGGTCATTCCCCTCAGTACCCCCTTTCCTGCTTTCTCTCCGTACCCCCCCTTGATCCCTTGAGCCGTAAGGGCCACATCTAACTCCCTCTGGAATATATCCAACGAACTGGCCCTCAACAACTCTCTGCGGTAGAGAATTCCACAGGTTCACCACTCTCTGGGTGAAGAAGTTCCTCCTCATCTCGGTCCTAAATGGCTTACCCCTTATCCTTAGACTGTGTGACCCCCCTGGTTCTGGACTTCCCCAACATCGGGAACATTCTAACCTGTCCCGTCCTGTCAGAATTTGACATGTTTCTATGAGATCCACCTCTCATCCTTCTGAACTCCAGTGAATACAGGCCCAGTTGATCCAGTCTTTCTTGATAGGTCAGTCCCGTCAGAATTTTAGATGTTTCTATGAGGTCCCCCTCTCATCCTTCTGAACTCCAGTGAATACAGGCCCAGTTGATCCAGTCTTTCTTGATAGGTCAGTCCCGTCAGAATTTTAGATGTTTCTATGAGGTCCCCCTCTCATCCTTCTGAACTCCAGTGAATACAAGCCCAGTTGATCCAGTCTTTCTTGATAGGTCAGTCCCGTCAGAATTTTAGATGTTTCTATGAGGTCCCCTCTCATCCTTCTGAACTCCAGTGAATACAAGCCCAGTTGATCCAGTCTTTCTTGATAGGTCAGTCCCGCCATCCCGGGAATCAGTCTGGTGAACCTTCGCCGCACTCCCTCAATAGCAAGAACGTCCTTCCTCAGGTTAGGAGACCCAAAACTGTACACAATACTCCAGGTGTGGCCTCACCAAGGTCCTGTACAATTGTAGCAACACCTCCCTGGCCCTGTACTCAAATCCCCTCGCTATGAAGGCCAACATGCCATTTGCTTTCTTCACCGCCTGCTGTACCTGCATGGCCAACCTTCAATGACTGATGTACCCTGACACCCAGGTCTCGTTGCACCTCCCCTTTTCCTAATCTGTCACCGTTCAGATAATAGTCTGTCTCTCTGTTTTTACCACCAAAGTGGATAACTTCACATTTATCCACATTATACTTCATCTGCCATGCATTTGCCCACTCACCTAACCTATCCAAGTCACCCTGCAGCCTCATAGCATCCTCCTCGCGGCTCACACTGCCACCCAACTTAGTGTCATCCGCAAATTTGGAGATACTACATTTAATCCCCTCGTCTAAATCATTAATGTACAGTGTAAACAGCTGGATCGTGGCTGATCCAATCATGGACACAGCTCCACTTCCCTGCCCGCCCCCTTATCCCCTCCTCAGTTAAGCAACTGTCTATCTCTGTCTTAAATATATTCACTGTCCCGGCTTCCAGAGCTCGAAAAGGTTAATAGGCAGGTCCAGCCAACGATCAGGAAGGGCCAATGATATCTTGGCCTTTATTGCAAAGGGGACGGAGTATAAAGGCAGGGAAGTGACAGATTAGGAAAAGGGGGAGGTGCAACGAGACCTGGGTGTCAGGGTACATCAGTCATTGAAGGTTGGCCATGCAGGTACAGCAGGCGGTGAAGAAAGCAAATGGCCTTCATAGCGAGAGGATTTGAGTACAGGGGCAGGGAGGTGTTGCTACAGTTGTACAGGGCCTTGGTGAGGCCACACCTGGAGTATTGTGTACAGTTTTGGTCTCCTAATCTGAGGAAGGACGTTCTTGCTATTGAGGGAGTGCAGCGAAGGTTCACCAGACTGATTCCCGGGATGGCGGGACTGACCTATCAAGAAAGACTGGATCAACTGGGCTTGTATTCACTGGAGTTCAGAAGAATGAGAGGGGACCTCATAGAAACATGTCAAATTCTGACAGGACGGGACAGGTTAGATGCGGGAAGAATGTTCCCGATGTTGGGGAAGTCCAGAACCAGGGGGTCACACAGTCTAAGGATATTTAGGACCGAGATGAGGAGAAACTTCTTCACCCAGAGAGTGGTGAACCTGTGGAATTCTCTACCGCAGAGAGTTGTTGGGGCCAATTCATTAAATATATTCAAAAAGGGAGTTAGATGAGGTCCTTACTACTCGGGGGATCAAGGGGTATGGCGAGAAAGCAGGAATGGGGTCCTGAAGTTGCATGTTCAGCCATGAACTCATTGAATGGCGGTGCAGGCTCGAAGGGCCCAATGGCCTACTCCTGCACCTATTGTCGGTGTTTCTGTGGCAGACCAATGGTATCTTGGCCTTTATTGCAAAGGGGGGATGGGGTATAAAAGCAGGGAAGTCTTGCTCCAGTTACACAGGGGTATTGGTGAGGCCACACCTGGAGTACTGCGTGCACAGTTCTGCTCTCCGTATTTACCAAAGGACGTACTTTGCTTTGGAGGCAGTTCAGAGAAGGTTCACTCGGTTGATTCCGGGGATGAGGGGGTTGACTTATGAGGAAAGGTTGAGGAGGTTGGGGCCTCTACTCATTGGAGTTCAGAAGAACGAGAGGTGATCTGATGGAAACGTATCAGATTATGAGGGGGGCTCGACAAGGTGGATGCAGAGAGGATGTTCCCACTGATGGGGGAGACTAGAACTAGGGGGCATGGTCTTAGAATAAGGGGCCGCCCATTTAAAACTGAGATGAGGAGGAATTTCTTCTCTCAGAGGGTTGTAAACCTGAGCCTCCGACAGTGCGGCACTCCCTCAGTACTGCCCCTCCGACAGTGCGACACTCCCTCAGTACTGCCCCTCCGACAGTGCGGTGCTCCCTCAGTACTGCCCCTCCGACAGTGCGGTGCTCCCTCAGTACTGCCCCTCCGACAGTGCGGTGCTCCCTCAGTACTGCCCCTCCGACAGTGCGGCACTCCCTCAGTACTGCCCCTCCGACAGTGCGGCACTCCCTCAGTACCATCCCTCCGATAGTGGGGCGCTCCCTCAGTACTGCCCCTCCGACAGTGCGGCGCTCCCTCAGTACTGCCCCTCCGACAGTGCGGCGCTCCCTCAGTACTGCCCCTCCGACAGTGCGGCACTCCCTCAGTACCATCCCTCCGACAGTGCAGCGCTCCCTCAGTACTGCCCCTCCGACAGTGCGGTGCTCCCTCAACACGGACACACTCACCTATGATAATCCTCCACGCAGTACACCTGGTTTTTATTGTCCACGATGAAGGGCTGTCCCTCGAGCACCTTTTTGCACTGGACACAGGTGAAACACTTGGGGTGGAATGTCTTGCCAGTCGCTCTCAGCAGGCGCTCCGTGATTGGCTGCTGGCACACAACACATTTGTCCAGAGTGGTCTGCAATGAGATCAAACGTCCATTAGTTTGGGGAGTAAGGAGACGCACAGTTTGGGGGTTTGAGGAGACCACAGTTTGGGAGGTTTGAGGAGACCACAGTTTGAGGGGGTGAGGAGACCACAGTTTGGGGGGTTTGAGGAGACCACAGTTTGGGGGGTGAGGAGACCACAGTTTGGGGGGTTTGAGGAGACCACAGTTTGGGGGGTAAGGAGATGCACAGTTTGGGGGTTTGAGGAGACCACAGTTTGGGGGGTTTGAGGAGACCACAGTTTGAGGGGGTGAGGAGACCACAGTTTGGGGGGTTTGAGGAGACCACAGTTTGGGGGGTGAGGAGACCACAGTTTGGGGGGTTTGAGGAGACCACAGTTTGGAGGGTTTGAGGAGACCACAGTTTGGGAGGTTTGAGGAGACCACAGTTTGCGGGGGTTTGAGGAGACCACAGTTTGGGAGGTTTGAGGAGACCACAGTTTGGGAGGTTTGAGGAGACCACAGTTTGCGGGGGTTTGAGGAGACCACAGTTTGAGAGGTTTGAGGAGACCACAGTTTGGGAGGTTTGAGGAGACCACTGTTTGAGGGGGTGAGGAGACCACAGTTTGGGGGGTTTGAGGAGACCACAGTTTGGGGGGTTTGAGGAGACCACAGTTTGGGGGGTTTGAGGAGACCACAGTTTGGGGGGTTTGAGGAGACCACAGTTTGGGGGGTTTGAGGAGACCACAGTTTGGGGGGTTTGAGGAGACCACAGTTTGGGAGGTTTGAGGAGACCACAGTTTGCGGGGGTTTGAGGAGACCACAGTTTGGGAGGTTTGAGGAGACCACAGTTTGGGGGGGTTTGAGAAGACCACAGTTTGGGGGGTTTGAGAAGACCACAGTTTGGGGGGTTTGAGAAGACCACAGTTTGGGGGGGTTTGAGGAGACCACAGTTTGGGGGGTTTGAGGAGACCACAGTTTGGGGGGGTGAGGAGACCACAGTTTGGGGGGTTTGAGGAGACCACAGTTTGGGGGGGGTGAGGAGATCACAGTTTGGGGGTTTGGGGGGTGAGGAGACCACAGTTTGCGGGGTTTGAGGAGACCACAGTTTGGGGGGTTTGAGGAGACCACAGTTTGGGGGGTTTGAGGAGACCCCAGTTTGGAGGGTTTGAGGAGACCACAGTTTGGGAGATTTGAGGAGACCCCAGTTTGGGGGGGTTTGAAGACCACAGTTTGGGAGATTTGAGGAGACCACAGTTTGGGGAGGTTTGAAGACCACAGTTTGGGGGGTTTGAGAAGACCACAGTTTGGGGGGTTTGAGAAGACCACAGTTTGGGGGGGTTTGAGGAGACCACAGTTTGGGGGGGTTTGAAGACCACAGTTTGGGGGGGTTTGAGAAGACCACAGTTTGGGGGGGTTTGAGGAGACCACAATTTGGGGGGGTTTGAGGAGACCACAATTTGGGGGGGTTTGAAGACCACAATTTGGGGGGGTTTGAGGAGACCACAATTTGGGGGGGTTTGAAGACCACAATTTGGGGGGTTTGAGGAGACCACAATTTGGGGGGGTTTGAGGAGACCACAGTTTGGGGGGTTTAAGAAGACCACAGTTTGGGGGGGTTTGAGGAGACCACAATTTGGGGGGGTTTGAAGACCACAGTTTGGGGGGGTTTGAGAAGACCACAGTTTGGGGGGGTTTGAGGAGACCACAATTTGGGGGGGTTTGAAGACCACAGTTTGGGGGGGTTTGAGAAGACCACAGTTTAGGGGGGTTTGAGGAGACCACAGTTTAGGGGGGTTTGAGAAGACCACAGTTTGGGGGGGTTTGAGGAGACCACAATTTGGGGGGGTTTGAAGACCACAGTTTGGGGGGGTTTGAGGAGACCACAATTTGGGGGGGTTTGAAGACCACAGTTTGGGGGGGTTTGAGAAGACCACAGTTTGGGGGGGGTTTGAAGACCACAGTTTAGGGGGGTTTGAGAAGACCACAGTTTGGGGGGTTTGAGAAGACCACAGTTTAGGGGGGTTTGAGGAGACCACAGTTTGGGGGGGTTTGAGGAGACCACAGTTTAGGGGGGTTTGAAGACCACAGTTTAGGGGGGTTTGAGAAGACCACAGTTTAGGGGGGTTTGAGAAGACCACAGTTTGGGGGGGTTTGAGGAGACCACAGTTTGGGGGGGTTTGAGGAGACCACAGTTTGCGGGGACCGTGAGCCCTCTCCCCCGGGGACCGCCCCTCCCCCCGTGGACCGATGGCCCCACCCCCTCCCTCCCCTCCCCTCCCCCTCGCTCCCTCGCGACGACTCACGCTGTGACAGGATTCACAGAGCGGCTCATGGTCCACCTCGTAGAACTGCTGGCCCTTCAACTCCTGGCGACAGCGGCTACAGGTGAAGCACTCCACGTGGAACATCTTGCCCATGGCCTTGACGGCGGCTTGGCTCCGGGCCAGGTCCTTCCCGCAGCGCGAGCAGGTCTCTGCACGGGCGGGTGGAAAAGACAGGAGGGTCAGAGGGCAGGGTGACTCAGAGGAACAGGTCAAGGGTCACAGGGCAGGACGGGATCCGGGGAAGGATCAAGGGTTACAGGGTGGGAGGGGGGGGGTGTGTCCAGGGAAGGCTTGAGGGTCACGGGGTGGTGTCCGGGTGTGGGGAGGAGTGGAGGGTCACGGGGCAGGGTGGGGGGGGGGGGGGGTCAGAGGAACAGGTCAAGGGTCACGGGGTCATGGTCCGAGGAACGTGGTCCCGGTCAAGGGGAAGGGGTCACCGTGAAGGACAAGGGGCTCCGGGGAAGGGCCGGGGGGTCCACAGGGCAGGGTGGGGTCCAGGGAAGGGTCGAGGGTCACGGTGCAGGTCAGGGGTCGGGGGAAAGGGCCGAGGGTCACGGTGCAGGTCAGGGGTCGGGGGAAAGGGCCGAGGGTCACGGTGCAGGTCAGGGGTCGGGGAAAGGGCCGAGGGTCACGGTGCAGGTCAGGGGTCGGGGGAAAGGGCCGAGGGTCACGGTGCAGGTCAGGGGTCGGGGAAAGGGCCGAGGGTCACGGTGCAGGTCAGGGGTCGGGGGAAAGGGCCGTGGGTCACGGTGCAGGTCAGGGGTCGGGGGAAAGGGCCGAGGGTCACGGTGCAGGTCAGGGGTCGGGGGAAAGGGCCGAGGGTCACGGTGCAGGTCAGGGGTCGGGGAAAGGGCCGAGGGTCACGGTGCAGGTCAGGGGTCGGGGGAAAGGGCCGAGGGTCACGGTGCAGGTCAGGGGTCGGGGGAAAGGGCCGAGGGTCACGGTGCAGGTCAGGGGTCGGGGAAAGGGCCGCTAACCCGGTATTGGACGTATTCCCGGAGGTTTGATGACGTTTGACGGTTGTGAATCCGGTCGGTTGTCCGTCGATGGAACATTTCTCCCCTCGGTTTCCCATTCCACCCGCCTCCGGCCTCCTCCTTGTTCAGCAGACTCACTTCCTCCCCGATAGGCCAGCCGGCTCAGCGACCCTGGCTGGTATTCTGGGACATCCATGGAGATAAGCACACTTCCAGTTCCCGGCCAACACACCCCCCCCTTCATCTCCCCCTCCGACAGGCTTACAAACAAACCTTTCTCCTAAACTCTCTCGCTCTCTCTCTCTCTGTCTCTCTCTCTGTCTCTCTCTCTGTCTCTCTCTCTGCCTCTGTCTCTGTCTGTCTCTCTCTCTCTCTCTGTCTCTCTCTCTGTCTCTCTCTCTCTCTCTCTGTCTCTCTCTCTGCCTCTGTCTCTGTCTGTCTCTCTCTCTCTCTGTGCCTCTCTCTCTCTGTCTGTGCCTCTCTCTCTCTCTGTCTCTCTCTCTCACTCTCTCTCTCTGTCCCTCTCCCTGTCTCACTCTCCGTCCCTCTCTCACTCTCCGTCCCTCTGTCTCTCTCTCTGTCTCTCTCGCTGTCTCTCTCTCTCTCTGTCTGTCTCTCTCTCTCTGCCTCTGTCTCTGTCTCTCTCTCTCTCTCTCTCTCTCTCTGCCACTCTCTCTCTCTCTGTCTCTCTCTGCCTCTCTCTGCCTCTCTCTCTGTCCCTCTCCCTGTCCCACTCCCTCCCTCTCTCATTCTCCGTCCCTCTCTCACTCTCTCTTGTCTCTCTCTCTGTCTCCCTCTGTCTCTCTCTCTCTCTCTTTCTGTCTCTCTCTCTCTGACTCTCCCTCTCTGTCTCTCTCTCAGTCCCTCAGTCCCTCTCTATCTGTCCCTCTCTCTCCCTCTCTCTCTCTGTCTCTCTCTCTCCCTCTCTCTCTCTCTCTCTCTGTCTCTCTCTCTCTCTGTCTCTCTCTCTCTCTCTGTCTCTCTCTCTCTCTGTCTCTCTCTCTCTCTGTCTCTCTCTCTCTCTGTCTCTCTCTCTCTCTGTCTCTGTCTCTCTCTGTCTCTGTCTCTCTCTGTCTCTGTCTCTCTCTGTCTCTGTCTCTCTCTGTCTCTGTCTCTGTCTCTCTCTGTCCCTCTCTCTCGGAAACGCACCTGCGGGAAGGGTTTCGATCTTAGGATGGCTGTCCATTTCTTGCATAAACTGTCGCGCTAAGTTTTCCAACTCCTCCACATCCTTGTAGCTGAAGGGAGCAGGTTCCTCAGCCTTCAGTGAGGGGACACTGCCCTGTAACAAAGAACAGTGTGAGGTAATCAGGCTCCGTCATCAGTCACACCAACCCACCCTGTGCTGTACCTGCCCCGGGAGTGTTTCATGGGACAGTGTAGAGGGAGCTTTACTCTGTATCTAACCCCGTGCTGTACCTGCCCTGGGAGTGTTTGATGGGACAGTGTAGAGGGAGCTTTACTCTGTATCTAACCCCCTGTACCTGCCCTGGGAGTGTTTGATGGGACAGTGCAGAGGGAGCTTTACCCTGTATCTAACCCCCTGTACCTGCCCTGGGAGTGTTTGATGGGACAGTGTAGAGGGAGCTTTACTCTGTATCTAACCCCCTGTACCTGCCCTGGGAGTGTTTGATGGGACAGTGTAGAGGGAGCTTTACTCTGTATCTAACCCCGTGCTGTACCTGCCCTGGGAGTGTTTGATGGGACAGTGTAGAGGGAGCTTTACTCTGTATCTAACCCCCTGTACCTGCCCTGGGAGTGTTTGATGGGACAGTGTCGAGGGAGCTTTACTCTGTATCTAACCCCCTGTACCTGCCCTGGGAGTGTTTGATGGGGACAGTGTCGAGGGAGCTTTACTCTGTATCTAACCCCGTGCTGTAGCTGCCCTGGGAGTGTTTGATGGGACAGTGTGGAGGGAGCTTTACTCTGTATCTAACCCCCTGTACCTGCCCTGGGAGTGTTTGATGGGACAGTGTAGAGGGAACTTTACTCTGTATCTAACCCCCTGTACCTGCCCTGGGAGTGTTTGATGGGACAGTGTAGAGGGAGCTTTACTCTGTATCTAACCCCCTGTACCTGCCCTGGGAGTGTTTGATGGGACAGTGTAGAGGGAGCTTTACTCTGTATCTAACCCCGTGCTGTACCTGCCCTGGGAGTGTTTGATGGGACAGTGTAGAGGGAGCTTTACTCTGTATCTAACCCCCTGTACCTGCCCTGGGAGTGTTTGATGGGACAGTGTAGAGGGAGCTTTACTCTGTATCTAACCCCCTGTACCTGTCCTGGGAGTGTTTGATGGGGACAGTGTAGAGGGAGCTTTACTCTGTATCTAACCCCCTGTACCTGTCCTGGGAGTGTTTGATGGGGACAGTGTAGAGGGAGCTTTACCCTGTACCTAACCCCCTGTACCTGTCCTGGGAGTGTTTGATGGGGACAGTGTAGAGGGAGCTTTACTCTGTATCTAACCCCCTGTACCTGTCCTGGGAGTGTTTGATGGGGACAGTGTAGAGGGAGCTTTACTCTGTATCTAACCCCCTGTACCTGCCCTGGGAGTGTTTGATGGGACAGTGTAGAGGGAGCTTTACTCTGTATCTAACCCCGTGCTGTACCTGCCCTGGGAGTGTTTGATGGGGCAGTGTAGAGGGAGCTTTACTCTGTATCTAACCCCCTGTACCTGCCCTGGGAGTGTTTGATGGGACAGTGTAGAGGGAGCTTTACTCTGTATCTAACCCCCTGTACCTGCCCTGGGAGTGTTTGATGAGACAGTGTAGAGGGAGCTTTACTCTCTATCTAACCCCCTGTACCTGCCCTGGGAGTGTTTGATGGGACAGTGTAGAGGGAGCTTTACTCTGTATCTAACCCCGTGCTGTACCTGCCCTGGGAGTGTTTGATGGGGCAGTGTAGAGGGAGCTTTACTCTGTATCTAACCCCCTGTACCTGCCCTGGGAGTGTTTGATGGGACAGTGTAGAGGGAGCTTTACTCTGTATCTAACCCCCTGTACCTGCCCTGGGAGTGTTTGATGGGACTGTGTAGAGGGAGCTTTACTCTGTATCTAACCCCCTGTACCAGCCCTGGGAGTGTTTGATGGGACAGTGTAGAGGGAGCTTTACTCTGTACCTAACCCCCTGTACCTGCCCTGGGAGTGTTTGATGGACAGTGTAGAGGGAGCTTTACTCTGTATCTAACCCCCTGTACCTGCCCTGGGAGTGTTTGATGGGACAGTGTAGAGGGAGCTTTACTCTGTATCTAACCCCCTGTACCTGCCCTGGGAGTGTTTGACGGGACAGTGTAGAGGGAGCTTTACTCTGTATCTAACCCCCTGTACCTGCCCTGGGAGTGTTTGATGGGACAGTGTAGAGGGAGCTTTACTCTGTATCTAACCCCCTGTACTGCCCTGGGAGTGTTTGATGGGACAGTGTAGAGGGAGATTTACTCTGTATCTAACATCCTGTACCTGCCCTGGGAGTGTTTGATGGGACAGTGTAGAGGGAGCTTTACTCTGTATCTAACCCATGATGTACCTGCCCTGGGAGTGTTTGATGGGACAGTGTAGAGGGAGCTTTACTCTGTATCTAACCCCCTGTACCTGCCCTGGGAGTGTTTGATGGGACGGTGTAGAGGGAGCTTTACCCTGTACCTAACCCCCAGGATGAACTCGAAGGGCTCACCTGCTCCAACTTGGGCGGCTCCGGGACCGTGGGCCTCTCCTTCTGCTCGGTTCGGTTCCAGGTCGGCTTGTGTTGGAATGCGGGAGCCAGGGCAGCCTGGTGCCTCTGGCCCTCGGAGGGAGAGGCCGCTGGCTCTTGGCGGGCAGCCCAAGGCCGGGCGGCTGGCCGGAGCGTGTTGCCCTGTCCCGGTTCGGGCCCCGGCTCCCGGCCCGGCTGCTTGGGCCCCGTCCCCGCGGCCACGGAGGCCAGGCCCGGCCTCTGCTTGGCCTGGCCGACCCAGGGGGCCGGGGGAGGCCCAGGCTGAGGCTTGGGGCCTAGCCCTTGAGGCTTCAGGGGCTTGGCGGATGACAAGCCGGGCGCTCTGGGCCCGAACTTGGTCGCCGGGGGGACAGGGGGCTGAGGGAGCGTCTGGGAACCAGGCCCTTGGCTCGGAGGCATTGGGTGGCCACCATTGATCTGCAACATAGAAACATAGAAACATAGAAAATAGGTGCAGGAGCAGGCCATTCAGCCCTTCTAGCCTGCACCGCCATTCAATGAGTTCATGGCTGAACATGAAACTTCAGTACCCCCTTCCTGCTTTCTCGCCATAACCCTTGATCCCCCGAGTAGTAAGGACTTCATCTAACTCCCTTTTGAATATATTTAGTGAATTGGCCTCAACTACTTTCTGTGGTAGAGAATTCCACAGGTTCACCACTCTCTGGGTGAAGAAGTTTCTCCTCATCTCGGTCCTAAATGGCTTACCCCTTATCCTCAGACTGTGACCCCTGGTTCTGGACTTCCCCAACATTGGGAACATTCTTTCTGCATCTAACCTGTCTAAACCCGTCAGAATTTTAAACGTTTCTATGAGGTCCCCTCTCATTCTTCTGAACTCCAGTGAATACAAGCCCAATTGATCCAATCTTTCTTGATAGGTCAGTCCCGCCATCCCGGGAATCAGTCTGGTGAACCTTCGCTGCACTCCCTCAATAGCAAGAATGTCCTTCCTCAAGTTAGGAGACCAAAACTGTACACAATACTCCAGGTGTGGCCTCACCAAGGCCCTGTACAACTGTAGCAACACCTCCCTGCCCCTGTATTCAAATCCCCTCGCTATGAAGGCCAACATGCCATTTGCTTTCTTAACCGCCTGCTGTACCTGCATGCCAACCTTCAATGACTGATGTACCATGACACCCAGGTCTCGTTGCACCTTCCCTTTTCCTAATCTGTCACCATTCAGATAATAGTCTGTCTCTCTGTTTTTACCACCAAAGTGGATAACCTCACTTTTATCCACATTATACTTCATCTGCCATGCATTTGCCCACTCACCTAACCTATCCAAGTCACTCTGCAGCCTAATAGCATCCTCCTCGCAGCTCACACTGCCACCCAACTTAGTATCATCCGCAAATTTGGAGATACTGCATTTAATCCCCTCGTCTAAATCATTAATGTACAATGTAAACAGCTGGGGCCCCAGCACAGAACCTTGCGGCACTCCACTAGTCACTGCCTGCCATTCTGAAAAGTACCCGTTTACTCCTACTCTTTGCTTCCTGTCTGACAACCAGTTCTCAATCCACGTCAGCACACTACCCCCAATCCCATGTGCTTTAACTTTGCACATTAATCTCTTGTGTGGGACCTTGTCGAAAGCCTTCTGAAAGTCCAAATATACCACATCAACTGGTTCTCCTTTGTCCACTTTACTGGAAACATCCTCAAAAAATTCCAGAAGATTTGTCAAGCATGATTTCCCTTTCACAAATCCATGCTGACTTGGACCTATCATGTCACCATTTTCCAGATGCACTGCTATGACATCCTTAATAATTGATTCCATCATTTTACCCACTACTGAGGTCAGGCTGACCGGTCTATAATTCCCTGTTTTCTCTCTCCCTCCTTTTTTAAAAAGTGGGGTTACATTGGCTACCCTCCACTCCATAGGAACTGATCCAGAGTCAATGGAATGTTGGAAAATGACTGTCAATGCATCCGCTATTTCCAAGGCCACCTCCTTAAGTACTCTAGGATGCAGGCCATCAGGCCCTGGGGATTTATCTGCCTTCAATCCCATCAATTTCCCCAACACAATTTCCCGACTAATAAAGATTTCCCTCAGTTCCTCTTCCTTACTAGACCCTCTGACCCCTTTTATATCCGGAAGGTTGTTTGTATCCTCCTTAGTGAATACCGAACCAAAGTACTTGTTCAATTGATCCGCCATTTCTTTGTTCCCCGTTATGACTTCCCCTGATTCTGACTGCAGGGGACCTACGTTTGTCTTCACCAACCTTTTTCTCTTTACATACCTATAGAAACTTTTGCAATCCGCCTTAATGTTCCCTGCAAGCTTCTTCTCGTACTCCATTTTCCCTGTCCTAATCAAACCCTTTGTCCTCCTCTGCTGAGTTCTAAATTTCTCCCAGTCCCCAGGTTCGCTGCTATTTCTGGCCAATTTGTATGCCACTTCCTTGGCTTTAATACTATCCCTGATTTCCCTAGATAGCCACGGTTGAGCCACCTTCCCCTTTTTATTTTTACGCCAGACAGGAATGTACAATTGTTGTACTTCATCCATGCGGTCTCTAAATGTCTGCCATTGCCCATCCACAGTCAACCCCCTAAGTATCATTCGCCAATCTATCCTAGCCAATTCTCGCCTCATACCTTCAAAGTTACCCTTCTTTAAGTTCTGGACCATGGTCTCTGAATTTACTGTTTCATTCTCCATCCTAATGCAGAATTCCACCATATTATGGTCACTCTTCCCCAAGGGGCCTCGCACAATGAGATTGCTAATTAATCCTCTCTCATTACACAACACCCAGTCCAAGATGGCCTCCCCCCTAGTTGGTTCCTCAACATATTGGTCTAGAAAACCATCCCTTATGCACTCCAGGAAATCCTCCTCCACCGTATTGCTTCCAGTTTGGCTAGCCCAATCTATGTGCATATTAAAGTCACCCATTATAACTGCTACACCTTTATTGCATGCACCCCTAATTTCCTGTTTGATGCCCTCCCCAACATCCCTATTACTGTTTGGAGGTCTGTACACAACTCCTACTAACGTTTTTTGCCCTTTGGTGTTCTGCAGCTCTACCCATATAGATTCCACATCATCCAAGCTAATGTCTTTCCTAACTATTGCATTAATCTCCTCTTTAACCAGCAATGCTACCCCACCTCCTTTTCCTTTTATTCTATCCTTCCTGAATGTTGAATACCCCTGAATGTTGAGTTCCCAGCCCTGATCATCCTGGAGCCACGTCTCCGTAATCCCAATCACATCATATTTGTTAACATCTATTTGCACAATTAATTCATCCACCTTATTGCGGATACTCCTTGCATTAAGACACAAAGCCTTCAGGCTTGTTTTATTAACACCCTTTGTCCTTTTAGAATTTTGCTGTACAGTGGCCCTTTTTGTTCTTTGCCTTGGGTTTCTCTGCCCTACACTTTTCCTCATCTCCTTTCTGTCTTTTGCTTTTGGCTCCTTTTTGTTTCCCTCTGTCTCCCTGCATTGGTTCCCATCCCCCTGCCATATTAGTTTAAATCCTCCCCAACAGCACTAGCAAACACTCCCCCGAGGACATTGGTTCCAGTCCTGCCCAGGTGCAGACCGTCCGGTTTGTACTGGTCCCACCTCCCCCAGAACCGGTCCCAATGCCCCAGGAATTTGAATCCCTCCCTGCTGCACCACTGCTCAAGCCACGTATTCATCTGCGCTATCCTGCGATTCCTACTCTGACTATCACGTGGCACTGGTAGCAATCCCGAGATTACTACTTTTGAGGTCCTACTTTTTAATTTAGCTCCTAGCTCCTTAAATTCGTTTCGTAGGACCTCATCCCTTTTTTTGCCTATGTCGTTGGTACCAATGTGCACCACGACAACTGGCTGTTCTCCCTCCCATTTCAGAATGTCCTGCACCCGCTCCGAGACATCCTTGACCCTTGCACCAGGGAGGCAACATACCATCCTGGAGTCTCGGTTGCGGCCGCAGAAACGCCTATCTATTCCCCTCACAATTGAATCCCCTATCACTATCGCTCTCCCACTCTTTTTCTTGCCCTCCTGTGCAGCAGAGCCAGCCACGGTGCCATGAACTTGGCTGCTGCTGCCCTCCCCTGATGAGTCATTCCCCTCAACAGTACCCAAAGCGGTGTATCTGTTTTGCAGGGGGATGACCGCAGGGGACCCCTGCACTACCTTCCTTGCTCTACTCTTCCTGCTGGTCTTCCATTCCCTATCTGGCTGTGGACCCTTTCCCTGCGGTAAGACCAACTCACTACACGTGATACTCACGTCATTCTCAGCATCGTGGATGCTCCAGAGTGAATCCACCTTCAGCTCCAATTCCGTAACGCGGACCGTCAGAGGAGACTCACGTCAGAAGATCAGGAACAGGAGCAGGAGTCGGCCATTCGGCCCCTCGAGCCTGCTCCACAGTAATCCAGGTGTGGCCTCACCAAGACCCTGTACAGTTGTAGCAAGACTCCTCCAGGAACCGCCTCCAACCCCCTACACCCCTCCCTATCCCTGTAACCTCCTCCAGCCCCTACACCCCTCCCTATCTCTGTAATCTCCTCCAACCCCGACACCCCTCCCTATCTCTGTAACCGCCTCCAACCCAGACACCCCTCCCTATCTCTGTAACCTTCTCCAACCCCCTACACCCCTCCCTATCTCTGTAACCTTCTCCAACCCCCTACACCCCTCCCTATCTCTGTAACCTCCAGCCCCCTACACTCCTCCCTATCTCTGTAACCTTCTCCAGCCCCGACACCCCTCCCTCTCTCTGTAACCTCCTCCAGCCCCTACACCCCTCCCTATCTCTGTAACCTCCTCCAGCCCCTACACCCCTCCCTCTCTCTGTAACCTCCTCCAGCCCCTACACCCCTCCCTCTCTCTGTAACCTCCTCCAGCCCCGACACCCCTCCCTATCTCTGTAACCTCCTCCAGCCCCTACACCCCTCCCTATCTCTGTAACCTCCTCCAACCCCCTACACCCCTCCCTATCTCTGTAACCTCCTCCAGCCCCTACACCCCTCCCTATCTCTGTAACCCCCTCCAGCCCCTACACCCCTCCCTATCTCTGTAACCTCCTCCAACCCCCTACACCCCTCCCTATCTCTGTAACCTCCTCCAGCCCCTACACCACTCCCTATCTCTGTAACCCCCTCCAGCCCCTGCACCCCTCCCTATCTCTGTAACCCCCTCCAGCCCCTACACCCCTCCCTATCTCTGTAACCCCCTCCAGCCCCTACACCCCTCCCTATCTCTGTAACCTCCTCCAACCCCCTACACCCCTCCCTATCTCTGTAACCTCCTCCAACCCCCTACACCCCTCCCTATCTCTGTAACCTCCTCCAGCCCCTACACCCCTCCCTATCCCTGTAACCTCCTCCAACCCCGACACCCCTCCCTATCTCTGTAACCTCCTCCAGCCCCCTACACCCCTCCCTATCTCTGTAACCTCCTCCAACCCCGACACCCCTCCCAATCTCTGTAACCCCTTACACCCCTCCCTATCTCTGTAACCCCCTCCAACCCCCTACACCCCTCCCTATCTCTGTAACCCCCTCCAACCCCCTACACCCCTCCCTATCTCTAACTCCCTCCAGTCCCTACACCCCTCCCTATCTCTGCAACCCCCTCCAACCCCCTACACCCCTCCCTATCTCTGCAACCCCCTCCAACCCCCTACACCCCTCCCTATCTCTGCAACCCCCTCCAACCCCCTACACCCCTCCACCATCTCTCCACTCCTCCGATTCTAGCCTCTTGCGCATTCCCTCGACTACAATCGCTCCACCATCGGTGGCCGTGCCTTCAGCCGCCTGGGACCCCCAGGCTCGGGAACTCCCTCCCTGAACCTCTCCGGCCTCTCGAACCCTCTCTCCCCCTTCCCCCACCGCCCCCTGCCCTTGACCCAGCTTGTGGTCACCTGCCCGAATTACTCCATACGGGGCTTGGCGGAGAGCATTAGGGGCCGCCAGTAATCCCGCCGGTTTTAATAATCGAATCAGTACACCGCTCCGGTACGGAGTGGGGGGAGGGGGGCAGGGAAGGGTGACCAGACAGATACCCGCTCTCCAAGGGTTAAGTTCGCAGGCGGGGCTGACAGAACCTGGGAATGTATTTCCTGGAATTGAGAAAGCCGAGGGCTGATTTGATCAAAGTTTCACGACAGTGTTGATAAAGAGAACTTCTTTCTGCCGGTTTTTGGTGGGGATTTGGGGGAGGTGTGTGGGGGTGGTCTGGGAATCGGGGGCAGGGTCCACAGATTCGAGCCAGGCTCTTCCGGAGTGAAGTTCGGAAAGACTTCCACACGCACAAAGTCTCCCCCCCTCCCGCAAAAAACGGCCACCAGCGCCCGGGGGGGGGTGGGCCAGTTGTCCGTCTGAAACGTGAGATTGGCCAAGTTCTGTTGACCAAAGGGCCAATGGCGGCTCGAGGGGAGTTTGGTGGCAGTTCAGCCGCGCTGCCGTCCAATGGCAGAAGGGGCTCGAGGGGCTGAATGGCCTCCTCCAGGAAGTACGCCCCCCGCCCCCGCTGCTGTCGATTCCAGCCCATCCCTCCGATTCCTGCCCCTTTAACATGGTACAGCGGGGAACACGGCTCATTGTTCCCCAATACAACATTCCCCACACCCCCTGGCCACGGACTCGGAAGAAAGAAAGACTCCATTCGCATTTAAATGGCGCCTTTCACATCCCGCCCGGACGTCCCCCAGCGCTCGGCAGCCAATGAAGTAGTTTGGGAGGGCGGTCACTGGTGCACTGTGGGAAACGCGGCAGCCAAACTGCGCACAGCAAGCTCCCACGAACCGCAATGTGATCATGACCCGGATGACCTGTTTTCCCTGATGTTGGTTGAGGGATGAATGTTGGGACAACGCCTTCCCCGCTCTTCCTCCCAATGTGTCCGTGGTATCGACGGGATCGAGCCGAGGGAGCAGAGTCCTCAGTGTCTGGTCTCAGCTGAAACACGGCCCCTCCGACAGTGCGGCACTCCCTCAGTACTGCCCCTCCGACAGTGCGGGGCTCCCTCAGTACTGTCCCTCCGACAGTGCGGGGCTCCCTCAGTACTGCCCCTCCGACAGTGCGGCGCTCCCTCAGTACTGCCCCTCCGACAGTGCGGTGCTCCCTCAGTACTGCCCCTCCGACAGTGTGGCACTCCCTCAGTACTGCTCCTCCGACAGTGCGGGGCTCCCTCAGTACTGCCCCTCCGACAGTGCGGGGCTCCCTCAGTACTGCCCCTCCGACATTCACTCCCTCAGTACTGCCCCTCCGACAGTGCGGCGCTCCCTCAGCACTGCCCCTCCGACAGTGCGGCGCTCCCTCAGTACTGCCCCTCCGACAGTGCGGCGCTCCCTCAGTACTGCCCCTCCGACAGTGCGGGGCCCCCTCAGTACAGCCCCTCCGACAGTGCGGCACTCCCTCAGTACTGCCCCTCCGACAATGCGGGGCTCCCTCAGTACTGCCCCTCCGACAGTCATTCCCTCAGTACTGCCCCTCCGACAGTACGGCACTCCCTCAGTACTGCCCCTCCGACAGTGCGGCACTCCCTCAGTACTGCCCCTCCGACAGTCACTCCCTCAGTACTGCCCCTCCGACAGTGCGGCGCTCCCTCAGTACTGCCCCTCCGACAGTCACTCCCTCAGTACTGCCCCTCCGACAGTCACTCCCTCAGTACTGCCTCTCCGACAGTGCGGCACTCCCTCAGTACTGCCCCTCCGACAGTGCGGCACTCCCTCAGTACTGCCCCTCCGACAGTGCGGCACTCCCTCAGTACTGCCCCTCCGACAGTACGGCACTCCCTCAGTACTGCCCCTCTGACAGTGCGGCGCTCCCTCAGTACTGCCCCTCCGACAGTGCGGGGCTCCCTCAGTACTGCCCCTCCGACAGTGCGGCACTCCCTCAGTACTGCCCCTCCGACAGTGCGGCACTCCCTCAGTACTGCCCCTCCGACAGTGCAGCACTCCCTCAGTACTGCCCCTCCGACAGTGCGACACTCCCTCAGTACTGCCCCTCCGACAGTGCGGCACTCCCTCAGTACTGCCCCTCCGACAGTGCGGCACTCCCTCAGTACTGACCCTCCGACAGTACGGCACTCCCTCAGTACTGCCCCTCCGACAGTGCGGCGCTCCCTCAGCACTGCCCCTCCGACAGTGCGGCGCTCCCTCAGTACTGCCCCTCCGACAGTGCGGCGCTCCCTCAGTACTGCCCCTCCGACAGTGCGGGGCCCCCTCAGTACAGCCCCTCCGACAGTGCGGCACTCCCTCAGTACTGCCCCTCCGACAATGCGGGGCTCCCTCAGTACTGCCCCTCCGACAGTCATTCCCTCAGTACTGCCCCTCCGACAGTACGGCACTCCCTCAGTACTGCCCCTCCGACAGTGCGGCACTCCCTCAGTACTGCCCCTCCGACAGTGCGGCGCTCCCTCAGTACTGCCCCTCCGACAGTCACTCCCTCAGTACTGCCCCTCCGACAGTCACTCCCTCAGTACTGCCCCTCCGACAGTGCGGCACTCCCTCAGTACTGCCCCTCCGACAGTGCGGCACTCCCTCAGTACTGCCCCTCCGACAGTGCGGCACTCCCTCAGTACTGCCCCTCCGACAGTGCGGCGCTCCCTCAGTACTGCCCCTCCGACAGTACGGCACTCCCTCAGTACTGCCCCTCTGACAGTGCGGCGCTCCCTCAGTACTGCCCCTCCGACAGTGCGGGGCTCCCTCAGTACTGCCCCTCCGACAGTGCGGCACTCCCTCAGTACTGCTCCTCCGACAGTGCGGCACTCCCTCAGTACTGCCCCTCCGACAGTGCGGCACTCCCTCAGTACTGCCCCTCCGACAGTGCGGCGCTCCCTCAGTACTGCCCCTCCGACAGTCACTCCCTCAGTACTGCCCCTCCGACAGTCACTCCCTCAGTACTGCCCCTCCGACAGTGCGGGGCTCCCTCAGTACTGCCCCTCCGACAGTGCAGCACTACCTCAGTACTGCCCCTCCGACAGTGCGGCACTCCCTCAGTACTGTCCCTCCGACAGCGCGGCGCTCCCTCAGTACTGTCCCTCCGACAGTGCGGCACTCCCTCAGTACTGCCCCTCCGACAGTGCGGCACTCCCTCAGTACTGCCCCTCCTGACAGTGCGGCACTCCCTCAGTACTGCCCCTCCGACAGTGCGGCACTCCCTCAGTACTGTCCCTCCGACAGCGCGGCGCTCCCTCAGTACTGTCCCTCCGACAGTGCGGCACTCCCTCAGTACTGCCCCTCCGACAGTGCGGCACTCCCTCAGTACTGTCCCTCCGACAGCGCGGCGCTCCCTCAGTACTGTCCCTCCGACAGTGCGGCACTCCCTCAGTACTGCCCCTCCGACAGTGCGGCACTCCCTCAGTACCGCCCCTCCGACAGTGCGGCACTCCCTCAGTACTGCCCCTCCGACAGTGCGGCACTCCCTCAATACTGCCCCTCCGACAGTGCAGTGCTCCCTCAGTACTGCCCCTCCGACAGTGCGGCACTCCCTCAGTACTGCCCCTCCGACAGTACGGCGCTCCCTCAGTACTGCCCCTCCGACAGTGCAGCACTCCCTCAGTACTGCCCCTCCGACAGTGCGACACTCCCTCAGTACTGCCCCTCCGACAGTGCGGCACTCCCTCAGTACTGCCCCTCCGACAGTACGGCACTCCCTCAGTACTGCCCCTCCGACAGTCACTCCCTCAGTACTGCCCCTCCGACAGTCACTCCCTCAGTACTGCCCCTCCGACAGTCACTCCCTCAGTACTGCCCCTCC
>NW_027251346.1:35000-52122 GCF_044704955.1 Pristiophorus japonicus | reverse complement strand
TGTGAGGGGGAGGGGTGTGAGGGGAAGGGATGTGAGGGGGAGGATGTGAGGGGGAGGGTGTGAGGGGGAGGATGTGAGGGGGAGGGTGGGAGGGGGAGGAATGTGAGGGGGAGGATGTGAGGGGGAGGGGTGTGAGGGGGAGGGGTGTGAGGGGGAGGGGTGTGAGGAGAAGGGATGTGAGGGGGAGGATGTGAGGGGGAGGAATGTGAGGGGGAGGAATGTGAGGGGAAGGGGTGTGAGGGGGAGGGGTGTGAGGGGGAGGGGTGTGAGGAGGAGGGATGTGAGGGGGAGGATGTGAGGGGAAGGGTGTGTGGGGGAGGATGTGAGGGGGAGGGTGGGAGGGGGAGGAATGTGAGGGGGAGGAATGTGAGGAGGAGGGGTGTGAGGGGGAGGAATGTGAGGGGGAGGGGTGTGAGAGGGAGGGGTGTGAGGGGGAGGGGTGTGAGGGGGAGGGGTTTAACGGGGAGGATGTGAGGGGGAGGGTGTGAGGGGGAGGGTGTGAGGGGCAGGAATGTGAGGGAGAGGTGTGTGAGGGGGAGGGATGTGAGGGGGAGGGGTGTGAGTGGCAGGAATGTGAGGGGTAGGAATGTGAGGGGGAGGGGTGTGAGGGGGAGGGGTGTGAGGGGGAGGGGTGTGACGGGGAGGGGTGTGAGGGGGAGGAATGTGAGGGGGAGGTGTGTGAGGGGGAGGGGTGTGAGGGGGAGGCGTGTGACGGGGAGGATGTGAGGGGGAGGGGTGTGATGGGGAGGGGTGTGACGGGGAGGATGTGAGGGGGAGGGTGTGAGGGGGAGGATGTGAGGGGGAGGAATGTGAGGAGGAGGGGTGTGAGGGGGAGGGGTGTGAGGGGGAGGGGTGTGACGGGGAGGATGTGAGGGGGAGGGGTGTGACGGGGAGGATGTGAGGGGGAGGGTGGGAGGGGGAGGATGTGAGGGGGAGGGGTGTGAGGGGGAGGAGTGTGAGGGGGAGGGGTGTGAGGAGGAGGGGTGTGAGGGGGAGGGGTGTGAGGGGGAGGGATGTGAGAGGGACGGGTGTGAGGGGGAGGAGTGTGAGGGAGAGGCTGGAGCTGTAGCTCAAAGCTGCGACACGAGGCGGCGGCTGAATACTAACCGTCCCACGGTGGGGAGTAAAGCCACATCACTGCATCAAGGGGTGGCCGACACTCCCAGCACATCGAGGGCGATGGTGACACAGTGCTCATGTTACTGGACCAGTAAAACACAGGCCTGGACTAACGAACCGGAACTGCCGGACTGCCGTGAGAACCCGTGTGGTTCCCTGATGTTTGCCCGGTTTGGCCGGCACGTGACTCCGGGCCCTCTGACCTGGGCCGAGCGAGCCCCTCCATTGTAGCAAGCCTCTGCGACAAAGCCCGGCCTGTGGCAGGACGGGCAACAAACGCTGGCCTTGATGCCACGCCCACAGCCCAGGAACAAATAAAAGAAGGCTGAGGATGAACAGCCGTGTACCTGAGCACGAGGGCTGACGAAGACTTGCATTTCGGGGCTCGAGTCACACGGGCTGTGCCAAAGAAGGAACACTTTCAAAATGGCAGAAACTGCCTGTGTTGGACTTGTCTTTAAATTGAGCAAAGTTGGTGCAGCGGAAGCTTTTGCTGCACAACGAGAGCTGCATTGTCCAACTGGACACTTCCCAGCCGCCGTGGTGGGATTTGAACTTGGGTCTCATGGATCATTAGTCTAGGCCTCAGGATTACTGTCCAGTGACATGACCACTCGGTTACCATCCCCTGAGTTGTGCCAGCACTGTCGGCCTCCACTGGATTCAGTGACATAGCTTTGCCTGAATAATCCCCAGGATGCTCCCCGAGTGAAAGAGAAAGAACGTCTTGCATTGATATAGCGCCTTTCACAACCACCTCAGCACGTCCCAAAGCGCTTTACAGCCAACGAAGTACTTTTGAAATACAGGCACTGTTGTAAGGTAGGAAACGCGGCAGCCCCATTGCGCACAGCAAGCTCCCACAAACAGCACTGTGTTAATGTGTTTTTTAGTGAAACTGGTTGCTGGATAAATATTGGGCGGGACAGCCCACAGCGCTGGCCACTTTGCTCTGAGCCGCTTGTGCTGGAGCCTGGTGCTTGCCCAAACATGGGGGCCGATTTTCAGCCAGGCCCCCCGCCCGACCACGTGCCGCCGATGGCGGTACTTTGGGCGGGATATTCAAGAAGACGGTCCCTCGAAGGTCAGCGGGCGGTAAAAGGACGACGTACGGTGCCAATCTGGGCGGCAGCAGGCGGGCGGAAGGCCGCATTCTCGGCGGCAGAGGCGCTTGCCGCCCACGTTCCGCCGAGGATGGAGTCGGGCTCACGGAAGGTCGAAGAGCTGGGGAGAGAAAAAACCCACCAATAAAAAAAATACAAAAAGTACCCGAAGACCTACAGGAAGACACGCAGGTAAGTCGCTGTTGGAAAAAATGTTCATTTTCCTTTTCGTCAGGTTCTTCAGTCTCACCAGCCGGGGAACAGACCAGCCTCCAGCCAGCGGTCCGCCCCCCCGTTCTCCCGCAGGAATCTGGGAGCTCGGCGGGCGGGAGGTCAGTTGCACCACTCGGCCGTCCGCTGACGTCAGCGGGCGCGTCCCGGCGGCTCTCCCCTCCCGCCCGCTCCCAGCCACCTCGAATGTGGCACTGGGCGGGTCTTCAGGAGGAATGTGGGCAGCAGCGGGGGGCAGCGGGGGGGCAGCGGGGGGCAGCGGGGGGGTGGGCTGCTGTATTTCGGCCCCATTGGCACAGCACCGCGCAAAAGCAGCATCAAGAGCTACAACTTGGCTTTAAATGTTACTGAGACAATATGTTTACCATCCCACGGATAGCCGTCATCTTTCTAATACCCACCATCGGAAAGATTTAAAAAAAAACACTTTTGCAGATTTTTTATGGAGCTCGTTTCAAACATCTGTGAAGGACGTGTGTCCATTAAGTGTTAAAATAACAAAGAACATTAATGAAAAGAGATATTTTCTGTCACTAAAAGGCCAAAGTAAACAGTCAAATTTTAATTTTCTCTTTACGAAGCTGTACGCTTCCAGAATAAATTCTGTCATAAATATTAATAATACGGAACAGGTGAAACAGAGGGGCATGTGAAATATTAATGTGCACTTAGCCATTTGAACCACAAGAGTGCTGCTCACCTACTTCTTGCTGCAACTAATTTGTTTAGAAGTTACGAGCAAGCCAAGGTACAGAGGAAAAGAATCTGCCTGATAATGTCAGGAATGCTAGCCACAGGAAAGTACTGAACCGAATTAAACCCTGCCCAACGTCAAGCTGTTGCCCAAAGCCAATCCCTCGCAAATCCCCCGCTCCCTCAGCTATTTACAATTCTCTCACATTGTCTGCACGCTCTCGGCCTCCCCAGGCAGCCCAGGCCAGCCTCTGCCTCAAATAGTCACATTGAATAGTCACTGCCCTCTCCCTCTGTTAATTGAGCCTGTCTCCCTCCTTCAAGTGTTTGTGGGCTGTGTCTCCTAATGCATTCTTGGGCTTCAATTTATCCATTCCTTCAAGCAATTTGAATAAGTCTTTTAACATGTGATGTATTATTTTGCTGAGCTACAGAACCAGGTCTGACCCTTTAAGATCACCGATTGCGGTAATTAAGGGGTGCTGAGATCAAGGGGGGGGCCAAGTGTCCTGAGTGGAAGGTTACTGCACAAGATAAAAGTTCACGGGATTGGGGGTAATATATTAGCGTGGATAGAGGATTGGCTAACTAACAGAAAACAGAGAGTCAGGATAAATGGGTCATTCTCAGGTTGGCAATCAGTAACTAGTGGGATGCCGCAGGGATCAGTGCTGGGACCCCAACTATTTACAATCTATATTGACGACTTGGAAGAAGGGACTGAGTGTAACGTAGCCAAGTTTGCTGACAATACAAAGATGGGAGGAAAAGCAATGTGTGAGGAGGACACAAAAAATCTCCAAAAGGACACAGACAGGCTAAGTGAGTGGGCAAAAATTTGTCAGATGGAGTATAATGTTGGAAAGTGTGAGGTCATGCACTTTGGCAGAAAAAAATCAAAGTGCAAATTATTATTTAAATGGAGAAGAATTACAAAGTGCCACAGTACAGTGGGACCTGGGGGTACTTGTGCATGAAACACAAAAGGTTAGTATGCAGGTACAGCAAGTGATCAGGAAGGCCAATGGAATCTTGGCCTTTATTGCAAAGGGAATGGAGTATAAAAGCAGGGAAGTCTTGCTACAGCTATACGGGGTATTGGTGAGGCCACACCTGGAATACTGCGTGCAGTTTTGGTTTCCATATTTACGAAAGGATATATTTGCTTTGGAGGCAGTTCAGAGAAGGTTCACTAGGTTGATTCCGGAGATGAGGGGGTTGACTTATGAGGAAAGGTTGAGTAGGTTGGGCCTCTGCTTATTGGAATTCAGAGGAATGAGAAGTGATCTTATCGAAACAGATAAGATTATGAAGGGGCTTGACAAGGTGGATGCAGAGAGGATGTTTCCACTGATAGGGGAGACTAGAACTAGAGGGCATAATCTTAGAATAAGGGACCACCCATTTAAAACTGTGATGAGGAGGAATTTCTTCTCTCAGAGGATTGCAAATCTGTGGAATTCGCTGCCTCAGAGAGCTGTGAGTGCTGGGATTTTGAATAAATTTAAGACAGAAATAGACAGTTTCTTAAACGATAAGGGGATAAGCGGTTATGGGGAGCGGGCAGGGAAGTGGACCTGAGTCCATGATAGATCAGCCATGATCGTATTAAATTGCAGAGCAGGCTCAAGGGGCCGTATGGCCTACTCCTGCTCCTATTTCTTATGTTCTTATGAAGCACTCTCACCTTTAAGTCAGAAGGTTGTGGGTTTGAGTCCCACTCCAGGGACAGGAGCACATCATGCAAGCTGACACTGCAGTGCAGTGCTGAGGGAGTTGGAGGTGCCATCTTTCAGATGGACGTTAAACCAAGACCCAGTCTGCTCTCTCAGGTGGACGTAAAAGATCCCGTGGCACTATTTCGAAGAAGAGCAGGGGAGTTCCCCCCGGTGTCCTGGAGCCAATATTTATCCCTCAATCAACATCACTAAAACGGATTATCTGGTCATTATCACATTGCTGTTTGTGGGAGCTTCCTATGCTCAAGTACAGGAAGAAAACATTTACCAAATTAACAACTAATGGTCACCGAGATAGAGGGAGAATGAACTAAAGTTAGCCATCAATAATAACCTTTGACTCTTCAATGCACTTTGGGAGGGCTAATAAGGAAATGGTTTACACATTAGGCGGTAGGCCACTTAATAGTGTAGATGAACAAAGGGACCTTGGAGTGCTTGTCCACAGGTCCCTGAAAGTAGCAGGCCAGGTGGAGAAGGTGGTTAAGAAGGCATACGGAATGCTGGCCTTTATTGGCCGAGGCATCGAATATAAGAGCAGGGAGGTTATGCTTAAATTGTATAATACTTTGGTTAGGCCACAGCTGGAGTACTGCATGCAATTCTGGTCGCCGTATTATAGGAAGAACGTGATTGCATTAGAGAGGGTGCAGAGGAGATTGACTAGGATGCTGCCTGGAATGGAGAATCTTAGTTATGAGTACAGATTGGATGGGCTGGGTTTGTTCTCATTGCAACAGAAAAGGTTGAGAGGAGACCTCATTGAGGTGTACAAAACCTTGAGGGGCCTGTACATAGTGGATAACAAGGGCCTATTTCCATTGGTGAAGTGGTCTATTATGAGGGGGCATAGTTTTAAGGTGGTTGGTGGAAGGTTTAGAGGGGATTTGAGGGGGGTGGCTTCTTTACGCAGAGGGTTGTGGGGATCTGGAACTCGTTGCCTGGAAGGGTGGTGGATGCAGAAACCCTCACCACTTTTAAGAGATGGTTGGATGGGCACTTAAAGTGCTGTAACCTGCAGGGTTACGGACCTAGAGCTGGTAATTGGGATTAGACTGGATGACCTTTTGTTGGACGGTGCAGATATAATGGTAAGTACTGCAGGGAATTGAACATGGCCAGGGTGATCTCCTGGACTAGTTTCGATCGCCTGGATGGGTCGGAGAGGAATTTTCCCAGACTTGTTCTCCCTAAATTGGCCTGGGTTTTTATCTGGTTTTTGCCTCTCCCAGGAGATCACATGGCTCCGGTTGTGGTGGAGTGTAGAATGTTTCAGTGTAAGGGGTGTCGCAGTTGTGTGGGGTGGACTGGTTGGGCTGGGTGCTCTCTGCCTTTCCGCCATTGTTCATTGTTGATAGGTTTACATGTAACCTTCAGGGCTGCTGACCGAGGGCCGTGCGGCTCTTTGTCGGCCGGCGCGGACATGATGGGCCGAAATGGCCTCCTTCTGAGCTGTAAATTTCTATGTTTCTATAATATATGGACTGCCCCAAACCTACAGCAACATACAGCCACAAACTTCCGCTGGTCATCACCATCGAGTGACCCTTGCTGGAAGTGTATGTGGAGCAGACGGGCATACAAAAGGCCTCCTGGAATCATAACCCAGCGAAGGCCAGCCCCTGGGGGCCGGTGGGGGGAAGGACACTGCAACTCAGTCAATTGGATGGGTTGATGAATAAAAGAGTTAAAGCTCTATCGATCTTCAGTGCAGCAGGAATTGCCTCTTCACCTTTATCCAGCCAATATTTGCACCAAAATGTGGCAATTCGGGTAAAGGAAAGTGCCAAACCCAAATGTTATTGGTCTTTGCCTCTCCACCGCGCCCCTGTAATGTCTGAACCTGTGGAAATGCTCACAGCTTTGTAGAGCTGTTGAATTGTGAGTGGCTTAGTCAGTCACGTGACAGTAGAACTCCTACACAGCAAACGAGCCAAAGGTGGGCAGAGGAAACGTTACAAGGACACCCTCAAAGCCTCCCGATAAAATGCAACAATCCCACTGACACCTGGGAATCCCTGGCCAAGGAGCGCCCCAAGTGGAGGAAGTGCATCCGGGAGGGCGCTGAGCTCCTCGAGTCTCATCGGTGAGAGCGTGCAGAAACCAAGCGCAGGCAGCGGAAAGCGCGTGTGGCAAACCAGTCCCACTCACTCTTTCCCTCAACGACTATCTGTCCCACCTGTGACAAGGACTGCGGTTCTCGTATTGGACTGTTAAGCCACCTAAGGACTCATTTTAAGAGTGAAAGCAAGTCTTCCTCGATTCCGAGGGACTGCCGATGATGATGACATACTCAATAAAACCCTAGCCAGTTGGGTTCGGGGGGATCCACAACAAGGCAGGCGGTTGTGAGCCTGGTGGATGAACTGGTAATGTGTATTGTGATTGTTAAGCCTTTTGCTCATAAACCAACTAGTTCTTGATAGCAATCATCATCATAGGCAGTCCCTCGGAATCGAGGAAGACTTGCTTCCACTCTTAGTATGAGTTCTTAGGTGGCTGAACAGTCCAATAAGAGAACCACAGTCTCTGTCACAGGTGGGCCACACAGTGGTTGAAGGAAAGGGTGGGTAAGGGAGCCTGGTTTGCCGCACGCTCCTTCCACTGCCTGCGCTTGATTTCTGCATGCTCTCGGCGACGAGACTCGAGGTGCTCAGCGCCCTCCCGGATGCACTTCCTCCATTTAGGGTGATCTTTGGACAGGGGCTCCCAGGTGTCAGTGGGGATGTTGCACTTTATCAGGGAGGCTTCGAGGGTGTCCTTGTAACGATTCCTCTGCCCACCTTTGGCTCGTTTGCCGTGGACAAGTTCTGAGTAGAGCGCTTGCTTTGGGAGTCTCGTGTCTGGCATGCGAACTATCTGGCCTGCCCAGCGAAGCTGATCAAGCGTGGCCAATGCTTCAATGCTGGGGATGTTGGCCTGGACAAGGACGCTGTCCGCCCAGGGGATTTGTAGGATCTTGTGGAGACATCGCTGGTGGTGTCTACTGTACATGGTCCATATCTCTGAGCCATATAGCAGGGCAGGTATTACTACGGCCCTGTAGACCATGAGCTTGGTGACAGTTTTGAGGGCCTGGTCTTCAAATATTCTTTTCCACAGGCGGCCGAAGGCTGCACTGGTGCACTGGAGGCGGTGTTGGATCTCGTTGTCAATGCCTGCTCTTGTTGATAGGAGGCTCCCGAGATATGGGAAGTGGTCCATGTTGTCCAGGGCCATGCCGTGGATCTTGATATCTGGGGGCCAGTGCTGTGCGGCGAGGACAGGCTGGTGGAGGACCTTTGTCTTACAAATGTTTAGCGTAAGGCCCATGCTTTCATACCCCTCGGTAACTACATTGCCTGTGTCCTGGAGTTCAGCCTCTGTATGTGCGCAGACGCAGGCATCGTCCGTGTACTATAGCTCGACGACAGAGGTTGGGACGGTCTTGGACCTGGCCTGGAGACGGCGAAGGTTGAACAGCTTCCCACTGGTTCTGTAGTTTAGTTCCACTCCACCTGGGAGCTTGTTGAGTGTGAGGTGGAGCATGGCAGCGAGGAAGATTGAGAAGAGGGTTGGGGCGATGACACAGCCCTGCTTGACCCCGGTCCGGACATGGATTGGGTCTGTAATGGATCCGTTGGTAAGGATCACGGCCTGCATATCGTCGTGGAGCAGGCGGAGGATGGTGACGTACTTTTGGGGGCATCCGAAACGGAGGAGGACGCTCCATAGACCCTCGCGGTTGACAGTGTCAAAGGCCTTTGTAAGGTCAAAGAAGGCCATGTATAAGGGCTGGCGCTGTTCCCTGCATTTTTCCTGTAGCTGTCGCGCTGCAAAGATCATGTCCGTTGTGCCCCGTAGGGGATGAAATCCACACAGTGACTCCGGGAGGAGCTCCTCGGCCACAGGGAGAAGACGGTTGAGGAGGACTCTAGCGACGACTTTCCCAGTGGCTGATAGCAGGGAGATTCCTCTGTAGTTGCCGCAGTCGGACTTGTCCCCTTTTTTAAAGATGGTCACGATCACTGCATCTCTGAGATCTCCCGGCATGCTCTCCTCCCTCCAGATGAGAGCGATGAGGTCGTGTATTCACGCCAACAGTACCCCTCCGCCATACTTGTTGCTATGAATTCTTCAGCAAAGAACCCATGAAGCAAATACATTATCCCCCACCCCTGGCTGCCCATCACCTGTATATGCATTCTGGCAATGAGAAACTGGAGCAGGAATTTGATCTAAAGGAAAGTTGAAGGTTGGGATGCCTTAACTTTGATGCTCACATTGACAGAATCGTTCTCACCTCCCACTGCAGTCCGATGGGACCCCTGGTGGTCAGATTGCTGAACTGATCCACAGCTCACGAGGTGTCTTGCACACAACTGCTCATTTTTGCAAATTATCGTTCAACTCGCTACATTCATTCTTAATTTGGTGCCTTTTGATAAATGGGCAAAGCAGCAGGTTAGGTAGTACAGGGGGCAGGGGAGTGAGCAGGAATATTGTGGTGGTAGGGGACAGTATAGTCAGGGGGATAGATACTGTTCTCTGTAGCCGTGCCCGGGAGTTCTGGAGGTTGTGTTGCCTGCCCAGTGCCAGGGTTAAGGATATCTCCTCGAATTTGGAGTGAGAGAGTGAGGATCCGGTTGTCGTGGTTCACGTATGAACCAACGGCATAGGTATAACTAGGAATGAGGTTCTGCTGAGCGAGTTTGAGGAGCTCGGGTCCAAATTAGAAGCTCAAAGATAATAATCTCTGGATTGTTACCTGAGCCACGTGCAAATTGGCACAGGGACAAGCAGATCGGAGAGTTACATGCGTGGCTCAAAGAGGGGTGCGGGGGAAAGGGGTTTCAATTTCATGGCACACTGGCACCAGTACTGGGGATAGAGGGAGCTGTTCTGTTGGGACGGGCTCCACTGAAACCGGGCTGGGACCAGTGACCTGGCGAAGCGAATAACTAGGGCTGCAGAGAGGGCTTTAAACTATAAAGAGGGGGAGGGCTCAGGTGAGGGGGCATTTTGAAATGTGAAGAGAAAAGTCAAGGCAATGGAGATTTGGGTAAAGATAAGCAGAGTGTGACAGAAAAGGACAGAGAGTCTAACGTTAATCGTGCATCAGCGAATAAGGTCAAAGGAGGGAATAATGGTACAGGGTTCAAATGAAAGGCTCTTTATCGGAATGCATTCCGAGCTCTTGCCGGCAATGCAAGGGGTGCCCGATGGGATGTCGCACGTGGTCAGGATCGTGGAGGAGTCAGCCTCCCGCATTGTGGACAGCTCTGTGCACACCATGAAGCCCACCATCGCGGGTGGGCAGATGATGGTGGACTCCCAGAGTGACCGTGCAGATCCAGCTGCGATGATGCTTCTCTTGGCTGAGGAGACAACTGCCATTGTAGCACAGTAGCAAGGGAATGAGCATCACTGTAGTTCTTTGGACAGGCTGGCCGCAGCCCTGGAAGCTCAGAATGCCCTCCTACACTTTGGGCAACAGGCCACGGAGCGTGGTCGTCTTTGATGGCTTCCAGAGAGCAGCTGCTCTCATGCAGTCTCAGCTGGATGCTACGCGAGATCTGACTGCTGCCATCGCGGCTGGGTCCACCACGGTCCACAGGGGGGTATAACGGTGCGACCCCAGCCCACTGACTTGTGCTGTGCTGCAGCAGCTTGGTGGGAGAGGATAGATCCACCAACACCAGTGTTCTCGCTCAGGCCCACATCCCCAGCATCGACTGACTGACCACACGTGACCAGCTCCCAGCTCCGCTGGGCGGGCCACATTGTCCGCATGCCTGACACAAGACTCCTAAAGCAAGCGCGTGTGTAATAAATGTTTATTTTTGTTTTGGAAACTCCTGAAAAGTCTATCGTTTAACTGTGCGGGAATGAACTGTGAGAGGGCTCATAGGTTGGCCCATGGGCATGGCCAGATGCATTCAGTTTTGTGAAACGTGAGCTATGAGATGGCTCTGTGCTTCCCTTGCAGGGTCACGATGACAACGCCACCTTCTGCATGGCTGCCCACCAGTACCCTGCTCCTCCTATTCCTCCTCCACAGGTGGCACGGCTGCCTTGTCCTACAACTGCTGTGCCCTCATGATGGCCAGGTAATGGAGCATGCAGCTCCCCGCCACAAATATGGATTCACGCTCGGGCGAGTACTGCATCACACCCCGTGAGCAGTTCAAGCAACACCCCAGAGGAACCTACTCTTTGGCGCCGTCGAGTGGTCACCAGGTTTGTCGAGCGGAATATTGGCTCCCGGCCTGGGGCCTCGGTGGTGCGCGCTCTGGCGATGCGCTTAGCGGTGCTGGCCAGCAGCGCAGCGGGCGTGAGGGGAAGCGGTGCGGTGATCCTCACTGCCGGGAAACCGCGGCAAGGCCACTGGGGGGGAGCGGCGGCCAGTCCACGAAGTCGGTGGCCATTCCACTCCGCAGCATGGCCGCAGATTTCCGGTGGTAACAGGCCTTCAGGGAAGGGGCAATTTCGGCAGCAGGAAGCCTGGCTACAGCTGTACACGGCCCTGGTGTGACCACACCTGGAGTACTGGGCACAGTTTGGTCTCCTTATCTAAGGAAGGATCTACTTGCCTTGGAGGCGGTGCAACGGAGGTTCATTAGATTGATTCCTGGGATGAGAGGGCTGACTTATGAGGAGAGATTGAGTGGATTGGGCCGATACTCTCTGGAGTTTGTAGGAATGAGAGGTGATCTCATCGAAACATGACGGGGGATTGATGGGGTAGAGGCTGGGAGGATGTTTCCTCCTGGGCTGGGGAGTCTAGAGCCAGGGGGTCACAGTCTCAGGATAAGGGGTCGGCCATTTAGGACTGAGATGAGGAGAAATTTCTTCACTCAGAGGGTGGTGAATCTTTGGAATTCTCAGCCCCAGAGGGCTGTGGAGGCTGAATCGTTGAGTATATTCAAGGCTGAGATAGTCAGATTTCTGAACTCCCGGGGAATTAGGGGATATGGAGATCGGGCGGGAAGTGGAGTTGAGGCCGATGATCAGCCATGATCTTATTGAATTGCAGAGCAGGCTCGAGGGGCCGAATAAGAACATAAGAATTAGGAACAGGAGTCGGCCATCTAGCCCCTCGAGCCTGCTCCGCCATTCAACAAGATCATGGCTGATCTGGCCGTGGACTCAGCTCCACTTACCCGCCCGTTCCCCATAACCCCATGGCCCACTCCTGCTCCTATTTCTTATGTCCTTGTGTATGGTTAACAATAGTGACATACTAAGTTGATAAAAATAGTTGTGTTGATGGTGGAGCATTGAAAAACTGAGACATACCATCAACAGCGGGGCAAACAGCCCCATCCCCAACCCCTCCTCTGTCCTAGTCCCCTCCCTCACTCCCTCCCCCACTCCCCATCCCCTCCCCGAGTCCCTGCCCCCTCCCTCACCCCCCTCCCCCACTCCCCACCCCCTTCCCCCAATCCCTCCCCCCTCCCTCACTCCCCTCCCCCTCGCCGAGTCCCTCCCCTCCCTCACTCCCCTCTCACTCCTCTCCCCCTCCCCAACCACTCCCCCGAATCCCTTCCCCCTCCCTCACCCCCCCACTCCCCACCCCCTCCCCCAGTCCCTGCCCCCTCCCTCACTCCCCACCCCCTGCCCCAGTCCCCACCCCCTCCGCGAGTCCCTCCCCCTCCCTCACTCCCCTCTCATTCCCCTCCCCCTTCCCCCTTCCTCAGTCCCTACCCTATCCCTCACTCCTCTCTCCCTCCCTCCCTCCCTCCCCTCCCCAGATCCCTCCGTCACTCCCCCCTCCCTCCCTCACTCCCTCTCCCTCACTCCGCTCCCCCATTCCCCTCCACAGTCCCCTCCCCTCCCTCTTCCTCACTCCCCTTCTCCTCCCCCATTCCCCTCCCTAGTCCCCTTCCCCATCCCTCTCCTTCCCTCACTCTCCTCCCCCTCCCCCATTCCCCTCCCAATTCCCCTCTTCCTCCCTCACTCCCCTCCCCATGCCCCAGTCCCTCCCTCTCCCCCAGTTTCCCCCCCCCCCGCTTCCCCTGGATGAACAAGTTTTCCTTTAGCTCCATTCAATCCCTTCCAGATAAAAGGTGGAGTGATGGACACCCATCTGGGCCTTGGCTATAGCGATCTAGTTGTAGGATACGTTGAAGACTTTGTTCCAGTCTGGCCCTTCCTCGTGCTCCCGGTTACGCAACGCCTCGATTTCAAAATTCTCATCCTTATTTTCAAATCCCTCCGTGGCCTCGCCCTTCCTATCTCTGTAATCTGCTCCAGCCCCACAACCCCCCCGAGATGTCTGCGCTCCTCTAATTCTGCCCTCCTGAGCATCCCTGATTATAATCGCTCCACCACTGCTGGCCGTGCCTTCTGTTGCCTGGGCCCCAAGCTCTGGAACTCCCTGCCTAAACCTCTCTGCCTCTCTACCTCGCTTTCCTCCTACAAGACGCTCCTTAAAACCGACCTCCTTCACTTGCGCTAATTTCTCCCTATGCGGCTCGGTGTCAAATTTTTATCTCAGAACACTCCTGGGACGTTTCACTACGTTAAAGGCGCTATATAAATACAAGGGTTGTTGTTGTTTCCTGTTACTGCCGATGCTGCTTCTTGTTCTTGTTCTGATGGGGAAAATGTCTGCTCCTCCCTCTCCTGAAGCCTGTCTCAACCTTCCTGTTATGTACGCGCGCCAATGATGTACTGAACACCGTAACACTAGACCTGAATGTACCTTCACCCTGTATATACCTTACCTGTACACCAGAGGGTGCTGCTGCTGGAGACCTAAGGGTCACCTGTACGCTGCAGGTAACCCAGTATAAAAGGGAGCTCACCTCTTGGTGTCCTCACTCTCGGAGCTGCAATAAAGGACTAAGGTCACTACAGTTCAAGTGCCATATCCCTGCCTCGTCATTAACAGAGTGCCTACATACACAATACTTCCCTTCCCTGACTTCCATCTGACCTCCATCTGACAGACAGCTCCTATCGAGCCCATGGACTCTCACAATGACTTGGATTCAATAGTTCTTGTAAAGGCTCCTCTCTGCTCTCCTACACCAGAGGTTCCTTTCCTCAGCCGAGACTTCCCCTCAACTGTGGTAGCTGGGCCCTGTGATAATATTCTGGCGACATCACTGAGAGGCACACCGCACAAGATGGCTGCGACACAGTGACTGTCATCATGTGACCTTGCCACATGACCCCTTTATTATTTACATCAGTTGTTGCCATTACAGCAGTGCTCCACTAGGGGCAGCTGTATCACAGGACCCTAGAGCAGGGCTGTCCCATTTGTTGAATACACCACCGAGTGTGACAGCGGGCTCGAGGGCCCGGTGTGTCTCGGGTCTGTTCGGCCCTCGGGGAACAGTGGAGGGTTCCAGCACGGAGCACTTTCTGGAGGACAAGATCTTGGCCAAACTGCTGTTTGGGCTGATCCCGGGCTGAAAGGGCATTTGGTGAGGGTGATTCGCTTTACTCCACTAGAAATTCTACCCCCATGCTGGGAGGTTCCGACAGTTCAGCGTGGTGGACAGAATGAAGCTCAGACATCCACAGTAAGACACCAACTAAAGGTTATTGACCCGAAACATTAACTCTCTTTCTCTCTCCACAGATGCTGCCTGACCCGCTGAGATTTCCAGCATGTTCTGGTTTTATTTTGGTGGACAATGTGGATCATTTTAAGGTTGGACCCACTTTCCTGCACCGACCTGTCTCTCCTTCCCAAGTAACACAAGCAATTGTGGGAGGCCTTTCCTCCAAGGCGATCGCTGCACGATCCTCCCTTTCCCTCTCGGAGACCGCAATTGGCCAATGGGATTTCAGTTTCCCAGAAGTGAGTGTGACCTCACTTAAACCTACAGGTGAGGGGAAATGTGAGTGTTGACCGGGCGACTTGTATCGATGCCCTCCGGTCCCAGGACTGAGCCAGAAACAGCAGGCCAATCGCCACTGGCCCCACTTGTCCAATCAGAGAAGGCAATGGATATTCCCAGACCAACATACACAGCCTGAAACTGAGCGTGAAATTGCTTTCGAACCCACGAGGACGGAATGTGTTGTTGGACCACAGCCCCTCGTCCCCACCCCCAGCCCCCCTGCCCCGCCCCCCCCACCCTCTGCCCCCCACACCCCCTAACCCCCCGTCCCCTGAACCCCCTGTCGCCAGCCCCTTGCCCCCACCCCCAGCCTCCCTGCCCCGCCATCCTCGCCCCCCACACCCTCTACCCCCCCTGTCCCCAGCCCCTCGCCCCCAACCCCAGCCTCCCTGCCCCGCCATCCCCGCCCCCCACACCCTCTACCCCCCCTGTCCCCAGACCCCACCGTCCCCTGCCCCCATCCCCCACCCCCCAGTTCTCAGTTATACTGCAATTGGAGTACTTCACACTGACTCTACCCTTAAACTCTCAAAATGGAGACAGGCTAGAAAGGGAAATGCTGAACCCTGAGCACTACTGCGTCACGATACATCTAGCAGGACGCTGGGATAAAGGTGCGGCCAAGTACAAGGAGGCTGAGACTGAAGGGGTCGGAACAGAAGTCAGGAAGAGCCAGCACTCGCCTGGGCTGGAGTCCTGGAAACAACTCTGTAACCTACCCAATGACCAGTCTCAGGCTGTGACCAGAGAGATTCCCGGTGTAGCAGGGTGATTCCCGGTGTATCGGGGGGATTCCTGGTGTATCAGAGTGATTCCCATTGTATCGGGGGGATTCCCGGTGTATCGGGGGAATTCTCGGTGTATCGGGCTGATTCCCGGTGTATCGGGGTGATTCCTGGTGTATCGGGGTGATTCCTGGTGTATCGGGGTGATTCCCGGTGTATCGGGGTGATTCCCGGTGTATCGGGGTGATTCCTGGTGTATCGGGGTGATTCCCGGTGTATCGGGGTTAGACCACACTTGGAGCACTGCGTACAGTTCTGATCGCCATAGTATTAAAAAGGATATCGAGGCAGTGGAGAGGGGCAGGGAAGATTTACAAGGATGATACCAGAAATGCGAGGGTATACATATCGGGAAAGGATGAACAGGCTGGGTCTCTTTTCTCTTGAAAGAAGGCGGCTGAGGGGCAACCTAAGAGAGGTCTTTAAAATTCCCCACTTGTGGGAAAGAGCATCACTAGAGGCCATCAATATAAGATAGTCACCAGGACATCCAATGAGAAATTCAGGAGAAACTTCTTTACTCAGAGAGTGGTGAGAATGTGGAACTCGCTGCCACAGGGAGTGGTTGAGGCGAACAGTATCGATGTATTTAAGGGGAGGCTGGACAAGCGTATGAGGGAGAAGGGAATAGAGGGTTATGCTGATAGATTTAGATGAGGAAAGACGGGAGGAGGCTCGAGTGGAGCATAAACGCCGGCGTGGACTGGTTGGGCTGAATGGCCTGTTTCTGTGTCGTATATCCGGTGTAATTGTGTAATCCTGTGTAATCTGGGGAGAGATGAGACAGGTATGTCAAATGAATTTCCGCGTCCCTATTTATTTTTACATTTGCATCGTTGCTCAGCTTCTATGTTCAATGTAGTGAAGTTTCTGATCCAATTTAATTTGACTCTGCACCTCACTGTCAGAGGCTGCTCTGCTCAGCGCCGCCCTCCAGTGGCTCATGCTGGTGCAGCAGCTGCATTCACATCGAGCCGAGTTCCATTTCAGCATTTTAAAGCTACTTACCCTCACTTTTCCGACACAGCCTCTCCGGATCGTGCTAAAACCGAAATAGGCAGAATGTAGGAGCATCTGTGGGAGAAAGGATCAGTTACAGGCCAGTCCAAACCTGAAGAGGACAATGGTCATATTAATATAATCAGGGCAGGGCGACAAGCTGTATAGACAGGAGACAGAGAGAAATAATTAAACAAATCACAAACACCATTATTAAATAGTGCAGTGAACTGCAGTAAGGGGAGGGGAATGGCTTTGCCAAGGAAAGAAGGTGCTGCCAAAGTCAGATTGAAAGAGGAGGGAGTTGAGATACTGGATGGGATAAGAATTGATAAAGAGGAGGTACTGGAAAGGCTGGCTGTACATAAAGTCGATTAGTCACCAGGACTGGATGGGATGCAACCTAGGACACTGAGGGAAGTAAAGGTGGAAATTGCGGAGATACTGGCCATAATCTTTAAATCTTCCTTGGATACAGGGCTGGTGCTAGAGGACTGGAAAATTGCAAATGTTACACCCGTGTTCAAAAAAGGGTGTAAAGATAAACCCAGTAACTACAGGCCGGTCAGTTTAACCTCGCTGGTGAGGAAGGTTTTAGAATCGATAATCAGGGA
>NW_027251346.1:0-30000 GCF_044704955.1 Pristiophorus japonicus | reverse complement strand
TTAAGAAAATTGACACCGAGCCACATAAGGTGAAATTAGCGCAGGTGACCAAAAGCTCGGTAAAAAAGGTAGGTTTTAAGGAGCGTCTTGAAGTAGGAAAGAGAGATAGAGAGGCGGAGAGGTTTAGGGAGGGAGTTACAGAGCTTGGGGCCCAGGCAACAGAAGGCACGGCCACCGATGGTGGAGCGATTATAATCAGGGATGCTCAAGAGGGCAGAATTAGAGGAGCGCAGAGATAGAAACATAGAAACATAGAAATTTACAGCGCAGAAGGAGGCCATTTCAGCCCATCGTGTCCACGTCGGCCGACAAAGAGCCACACGGCCCTCGGTCAGCAGCTCTGAAGGTTACATATAAACCCATGAACAATGAACAATGACGGACAGGCAGAGAGCACCCAGCCCAACCAGTCCGCCTCACACAACTGCGACATCCCTTATACTGAAACATTCTACACTCCACCCCAACCGGAGCCATGTGATCTCCTGGGAGATGCAAAAACCAGATAAAAACCCAGGCCAATTTAGGGAGAAAAAAATCTGAGAAAATTCCTCTCCGACCCAACCACGTGATCGAAACTAGTCCAGGAGATCACCCTGGCCGTATTCTATTCCCTGCAGTACTTACCATTATATCTGCGCCATCCAACAAAAGTCATCCAGTCTAATCCCAATTACCAGCTCTAGGTCCGTAACCCTGCAGGTTAGGGCACTTTAAGTGCCCATCCAACCATCTCTTAAATGTGGTGAAGGTTTCTGCATCCACCACTCTTCCAGGCAGCGAGTTCCAGATCCCCACAACCCTCTGCGTAAAGAAGTCCCCCCCTCAAATCCCCTCTTCCACCACCCACCTTAAAACTATGCCCCCTCAAAATAGACCCCTTCACCAATGGAAATAGACGCTTACTATCCACGATGTCCAGGTCCCTCAATATTTTGTACACCTCAATGAGGTCTCCTCTCAACCTCCTCTGTTCCAATGAGAACAAACCCAGCCTATCCAATCTGTCCTCATAACTAAGATTCTCCATTCCAGGCAGCATCCTAGTCAATCTCCTCTGCACCCTCTCTAGTGCAATCATGCCTAGAATACAGCGACCAGAACTGCACGCAGTACTCCAGCTGTGGCCTAACCAAAGTATTTATACAATTTAAGCATAATCTCCCTGCTCTTATATTCTATGCCTCGGCCAATAAAGGCAAGCATTCTGTATGCCTTCTTAACCACCTTATCCACCTGGCCTGCTACTTTCAGGGATCTGTGGACAAGCACTCCAAGGTCCCTTTGTTCATCTACACTAATAAGTGGCCTGCCACTTAATGTGTAAACCCTTTCCTTATTAGTCCTCCCAAAGTGCATCGCCTCACACTTCTCTGAATTAAATTCCATTTGCCACTGCTCTGCCCACCTGACCAGTAGATTGATATCCTCCTGCAGCCCATGACTTTCCTCTTCATTATCAACCACACAGCCAATTTTAGTGTCGTCTGCAAACTTCTTAATCATACTCCCTGTATTCAAATCTAAATTGTTGATATATACCACAAAAAGCAAGGGACCCAGTACTGAGCCCTGCGGAACCCCACGGGAAACATCCTTCCAGTCACAAAAACATCCATCAATCATTACCCTTTGCTTCTGACCTCCAAGCCAATTTTGGAACCAACTTGCCACTTTGCCCTCTATCCCATGGGCTTTAACATTCATGACCAGTCTACCAAGTGGGACCTTATCAAAAGCCTTGCTCAAGTCCATATATACTACATCGTACGCACTACCCTCATCGACCCTCTTAGTTACCTCCTCAAAAAATTCAATCCGGTTAGTCAAACACAATCTTCCCTTAACAAATCCGCGCTGACTGTCCCTGATTAATCCTTGCCTTTCCAAATGCAGATTTATCCTGTCTTTCAAGATTTTTTCCAAAAATGTTCCCACCACTGAGGTTAGGCTGACAGGCCTGTAATTACCCTTCTTAAACAAGGGTACTACATTAGCAGTCCTCCAATCCTCCGGCACCATGCCCAGATCCAAAGAGAACTGGAAAATGATGGTCAAGGCCTCTGCTATTTTCTCCTTTACTTCGCTCAACAGCCTGGGATGCATTTCATCTGGGCCTGGGGACTTATCTACTTTCCAAGCTGCTAAACCCCTTAATACTTACTCTCTCACTATATTTATTTCATCCAGAATATCACACTTCTCCTTGTTAGCAGTATCTGCATTACCCCTTTCTTTTGTGAAAACAGATGCAAAGTATTCGTTAAGAACCCTACCAATATCTTCCGCCTCCACACAAAGATTACCCTCATGGCCTTGAATAGGCCCTACCCTTTCTTTAGTTACCCTCTTACTCTTAATATATTTATAGAACATCTTAGGGTTTTCCTTAATTTTACTGGCCAAGAATTTCTCGTACTCTCTCTTAGCATTCCTAATATCCTTTTTAATTTTGCCTCTTAACTTTCTATATTCCTCCAAAGATTCTATAGTATTTAGCCATTGGTATATGACATAAGCGTCCCTTTTTTTCTTAATCCTCCCCTGTAAGTCCCCAGACGTCCAGGGGGCTCTGGAATTATTTTTCCCAGCCTTTTTCTTGAAGGGCCCTGAGCTTTCCGGATCTCCTCCTTGAATGCCTTCCAGTGTTCCGACACTGATTTACCCACAAGTAGCTGTTCCAGTCCACTGTGGCCAAATCACTCCTTAACTTAGCAAAATTAGCTTTACCCCAATTCGGAACTTTTATTCCAGGCCTATTCTTGTCCTTATCCATAACCAACTTGAATCTGACTGAATTATGGTCACTGGCACCCAAGTGCTCCCCCATTAATACCCCTTCAATCTGCCCAGTTTCATTCCCCTAAACTAAATCCAAGACCGCCCCCTCTCATGTTGCGCTTGCTACATACTGACTAAAAAAGTTCTCTTGAATGCATTTCAAGAATTCCACACCCTTTATACCCTTCACACTAAATTTGTCCCAATCAATATTTGGATGGTTAAAATCCCCTACTATTACTACCCTATGGCTTTTAGACTTCACAGCAATTTGCCTACATAGTTGCTCCCTCCCACTGTTTGGGGGTCTATAATACACGCCCAGCAGTGTGATCGCCTCTTTTTTATTTTTCAATTCAACCCATATGGCCTCATTTGATGATCCCTCTAACGTATCATCCTTCCTCACCGCTATAACAGTTTTTAAAATCAGTACCGCAACCCCCCCTCTCTATCTTGTCTAAAATCCTGTAGCCAGCAATATTGATCTGCCAAACCTGCCCCTCTTTCAGCCATGTTTCTGTAATGGCTATAATTTCATACTCTCAAGTTCTACCTGTGCTATTAGCTCATCCGCCTTATTCGCTATACTCCTTGCATAAAGTATATACCATTCAGCACAGGAAGACCTCCTTGCTTACTACATACTAAGCCCTATTTCCTCTGTCTTATAGATTCGCTTTCAAGATTCTTGCTATCCAATTTCTGCTTTACTTCCTTCCCTTTTGAATTCGTTCTCAGGTTCCTATACCCCTGCCAAGCTAGTTTAAACTCTCCCCAACAGCACTAAGCAAAACTCGCCGCGAGGATATTGGTCCCGGGGCTGTTGAGGTGCAACCCGTCCTATTTGTACAGGTCCCATCTCCCCCAGAAACGGTCCCAATGCCTCAAGAATTTAAAGCCCTCCCTTCTGCACCAACTCTCCAGCCACGTGTTCATCCTCTCTATCCTCCTATTCTTGTACTCATTAGCACGTGGCACCAGTAGTAACCCGGAGATTACTACCTTTGAGGTCCTACCCTTTAATTTTCTTCCTAGCTCCCTGAATTCTTCCTATAGGAACTCATCCCGCTTTGTACCTATGTCGTTGGTCCCAATATGGACCATGACCTCTAGCTGTTTACCCTCCCCCCCCCCACAGGATGCCCTGCATCAGCTCTGTGACATCCTTGAGCCTGGCACCATTCGGGAGTCACGTCTATGGCCGCAGAAATGCCTGTCTGTTCCCCTAACTATGGAATCCCCTATCACTGGGGCGCTTTTGTTCTTCGTCCCTGCCCGCTGTGTAGCTGAGCCACCCGTGGTGCCTTGGAACTGGCTCTGGCTGCACTCCCCAGAGGCACCATCGCCCTTACCGATACTCAGAAGTGAATATCGGTTTGAAAGCGAGATGGACTCATGGGGGGACTCCTGCGCTACCTGCCTAGCACACTTACTACGTCTGGTGGTCACCCACTTCCCCTCTACCTGCACGCCTTTAAGTTGCAGGGTAACCACTTCCTGTAACGCGCTATCCGCGTAGCTCTCAGCCTTGCGGATGCACCATATTGACTCCACCCGCTGCTCCAGCTCCGAAACGCGGAGCTCGAGCAGTTGAAGCTGGAGATACCTCCTGTACACATGGCTGTCTAGTCTGCACGAAGTGTCCAGGACTTCCCAAATGCCCCAGGATGTGCACTGCACGGGTCTGAGCTGCACTGCCATCCCTCTAGTTAGCCTTATCTAGTTTAAAGTCTACTTAAAAAGAAATAGAGAAAAGAGAGCTACTCACCAACTCACCTCACCGACCTCTGTGGCCTCCCGGCCTCTCAGCCTACCTACTCGCCGATCTCTGCGGCCTCCCGGATCACCGACCTCCGGGGCCTACCAAACTCACCGACCTCCCGATCTCAGACTCCCCCGGAATTCGGACTCTCCCGAACTTGGACTCTCCCGAACTCGGACTCTCCCGGAATTCCCGAACTCTCGACCTCTCTTATGCAGAGCTCCAAAGAGAGCTCGGGGGGTTGTGGGGCTGGAGGAGATTACAGAGGTAGGGAGGGGCGAGGCAGTGGAGAGATTTGAAAACAAGGATGAGAATTTTGAAATCGAGGCGTTGCTTAACCACGAGCACAGTGGGTGATGGGTGAGCAGGACTTAGTGCGAGTTAAGACACGGGGCGGCCGAGTTTTGGATCACCTCTAGTTTACGTAGGGTAGAACTTGGGAGGCCAGCCAGGAGTGCATTGAATAGTCAAGTCTAGAGGTAACAAAGACATGGATGAGGGCTTCAGCAGTGGAGGGGCTGAGGCAGGGGCGGAGAGGGGCGATGTTACGGAGGTGGAAATAGGCGGTCTTAGTTATGCTGCAGATATGTGGTCGAAAGCTCATTTCAGGGTCAAAGATGACACCAAGGTTGTGAACAGTCTGGTTCAGCCTCAGACAGAAGTTGGGAGAGGCATGGAGTCAGTGGCTAGAGAACGGAGTTTGTGGCGGGGACTGAAAACAATGGCTTCAGTCTTCCTAATATTCAAATAGGGAAATTTCTACTCATCCAGAACTGGATGTCGGACAAGCAGTCTGACAATTTAGAGACCGTGGAGGGGTCGAGAGAAGTGTTGGTGAGGTAGAGCTGGGTGTCACCAGCGTACTTGTGGAAACTGACGCTGTGTTTTCGGATGATGTCACCAAGGGGCAGCATGTAGATGAGAAATAGGAGGGGGCCAAGGATAGATCCTGGGGGGACACCAGAGACATTACACAAGATGTGTATCGGCCCGACACTACAGGGGTTTGGCCACAGTGTGATTTTCCGATTGTGGATTGGGATCAGTGACAAGCCTGGAAATATAAAATGGCAGAGGTTAACAAAATGCAAAGCAGCTGTTGGCCGCTCTCATTGTTCTTTGTATTTGCTTCAGAAAAACGGAACATGCCTGAGGTGGTGAGGTACCGTTGATGTAAATAGGGGCAAAGAGATGATATTATTTATCATTTGCACATGATAAATTGTTGCTGGCAGTGAATGAAACCAGTCACAGGTAAGTGCAGCAAGTTATTAATGGGAGGTGCAACACTTGCCCGTTGTTAGTCTGTCTGATGCCATTGCCACGGGCAGTGAAAAGTCCCAATTTGACTACATGCCAGAACAGAATTGCAAATTTCAGTCAAAGCAGTTGACATTATGAGATATCGAGCTGAATTCCTAGCAGCATCGGCGCTGTAAAACATCTGAGCTAGATTAGTTGGTTAGGGTAATAAATGATGCCAAAGACCCAGTGGTTTAAGTCGAACTCCAGAGACCAGATCATGTCATCTAGGCCCCGCTCCCAGTGCAGTACTGAGGGAGTGCCGCCCTGTCGGGGGGGCATATTGAGGGAGCGCCGCACTGTCGAAGGGGCAGTACTGAGGGAGCACCGCACTGTCGGAGGGGCAGTACTGAGGGAGCACCGCACTGTCGGAGGGGCAGTACTGAGAGAGTGCCGCACTGTCGGAGGGGCAGTACTGAGAGAGTGCCGCACTGTCGGAGGGGCAGTACTGAGGGAGCGCCGCACTGTCGGAGGGGCAGTACTGAGGGAGCACCGCACTGTCGGAGGGGCAGTACTGAGGGAGCACCGCACTGTCGGAGGGGCAGTACTGAGGGAGCGCCGCACTGTCGGAGGGGCAGTACTGAGGGAGCACCGCACTGTCGGAGGGCAGTACTGAGGGAGAGCCGCACTGTCGGGGGGGCAGTACTGAGGGAGCGCTGCACTGTCGGAGGGGCAGAACTGAGAGAGTGCCACACTGTCGGTGGTGCAGTCCTGAGGGAGCGCTGCACTGTCAGAGGGGCAGTACTGAGGGAGTGCCGTACTGTCGAAGGGGCAGTACTGAGAGAGCGCTGCACTGTCGGAGGGGCAGTACTGAGGGAGCGCTGCACTGTCGGAGGGGCAGTACTGAGGGAGTGCCGTACTGTCGGAGGGGCAGTACTGAGAGAGCGCTGCACTGTCGGAGGGGCAGTACTGAGAGAGCGCTGCACTGTCGGAGGGGCAGTACTGAGGGAGCACTGCACTGTCAGAGGGGCAGTACTGAGGGAGCGCTGCACTGTCAGAGGGGCAGTACTGAGGGAGCGCTGCACTGTCGGAAGTGCCGTCTATCAGTTGAGACGTTAAACCTAGGCCCCGCCTGCTCTCTCAGGGTGAACGTAAAAGATCCCATGGCACTATGTTGAAGAAGGGCAGGGGAGTTATCCTCGGTGTCCCGGCCAATATTTAACCCCCAACTAATTCCACTGAAACAGATTATCTGGTCATTATCATGTTGCTGTTTATGGGAGCTTGCTGTGCGCAAAATGCTTGCTGCGTTTCCCACCTTATAACAGTGACTGCACTCCAAAACATGCTTCATTGATCCGAAAACACTTTGGGCATCCTAAGGTAGAGAAAAGCCCTATATAAATGCACGTTCTTTCTTTCTTTCCGAGGTGTGTGATCGAGGGATCAGCAACGGTCCCGCCACAGACCAACTGGTGGGGTTAAAGAGACAACCTCGAGCCCCTCTGATGGTAACACTGAAGGGCTGAAGTTGTGGGTTTAACATCTTACTGCAATGAAGTTACTGCAAGTTCTAGTTTTGCTGATCGTTTTCCTTCATTGCTCTTCTCCAGTACCTCGTCCTCCATCAGCATTTCCTGTTAAACCAGGTGCCTGCAGGTGCTGTCCTTGAATGCCCTGCACCCAGCCCATGGAGACCATCATGAGCTGGTGGTCTACGCCCATTCTTCTGCTGCCTCAGCTTGCCTCGCTGCCCCCCACCCATTGATGAGGGTGTTTTGTGGGCTTGGTGATGGGGCAGGCAATGTGAGGAGTGGAGGGTATTGCATTGAGAGCTGGGCGGTGGTCCCAGACTCGTGCTTTGCCAGCTGGACGTGGACGCCAGCAGGCCTCGACCGCAGGCACCAGCTGTGGCTGGGGGAGCTGGGCTTCGGTCCCAGCAGGGGGCACTCCTGTGTGCCACTCAGAGTCACCCGTTTCAACACATGTCTTCGTTCGATTCTGATCGTCACTTGTGGCCCTGTGTCGGCGCTGAGTCCCGCTAGCGCCTGGGAGCTCTGTGGTTAGGGAGTATTTGGGGAGGAAGGAGGTGCAGAGAAACAAAACACAATGAGCCAGCGTTTATCAAAGCCGACAGATTGACATCTGTTTCCTGAATGTGGTTAAGTGATTGACGCAAGGAGTTACCAGTCACTGCTGTCACGCACAGACCTCACCGCCAATTCCTGTAAACACTGAAGGTTGCTGGTCCTCCATCCGAAAGCTGCAGTTGTCATTTTCCTATGGTTGCTTCTCAAAACCTCCTCATCCAGCAACCCTCTTGCAGCGGCAGCTGGAGGGTCGGGCAACGATTTACTGATGACGACACGTCCATCTCTGATAATGGGCTCTGTGCTGGGAACGCAACTTTGCCCACTTCTGACACACAAGCCCCGAAATGACCATCTCGGTGCGTCCCACCTGACGGTCCTCCAGTTGGTGACGGCGTTCATCCATTTAAAATAAGCAAGTCCGCACTTCACATAAGCATAGTCGACCTCGTCCTCACCAATCTACCTGTCGCAGATGCATCGGTCCACGACAGCCTTGGTAGCACTGATCACCGCACGGTCCTTGTGGAGATGAAGTCCTGTCTTCACACTGAGGTCACCCTCCATCGGGTTGTGTGGCACTACCACCGTGCTGAATGAGATAGATTCAGAACAGATGCAGCAGCTCAAAACTGGACATCCATAAGGCGCTGTGGGCCATCAGCAGCAGCAGAATTGTATTCCACCAGAACCTTTAACTTCATGGCCCAGCATATCCCTCGCTCTACCATTACCATCAACCAAGAGGACTGTTATGTCTTTAATACTCTTATGAATGACTCCACGAGGTCTAGTATTGTACTTGAGCGGTTGTGACCTTAGTCCCATTTATTGTAACTCCAGAGTGAGGCACAAGCATGGTGGGCAGCCTTTTATACTGGGCCCTACTCACCTATGCAGGTGACCCTCAGGTCTCCCACAGCAGTGCCCTCTGGTGGCACACCTTATGTGACTATACAGTTAGTATACGTGGTCTACATATATGACAGGGACCAACCCTGGTTCAATGAGGAGTGTAGCAGAGCATGCCAGGAGCAACATCAGGCGTAACTAAAAATGAGGTGCCAACCTGGGGAAGCTACAATACAGGACTATATACAGGCAACTCTTGATTATCCGCACACGGATCCAATGGGAAACCATTGTAACGGGCTTTAAAATTTCGGCCTGGGAAGGCATCGGGTTTTAACTTTATAACGTCAATCGCTCTAACGGAGAAATCGTTTACCCGGCATAGCCCAATCCCCGAGGGACCCGGATAATCGCGAGTTGCTTGTACATTCTAAAAAGTGGAAGCAGCTATAGACAAGGCTAAGCGATCCCACAGCCAATGGATCAGATCAAAGCTCTACAGTCCTGCCACATCCAGTCGTGAATGATGGTGGTTCCTTAAACAACTAACGGGAGGAGGAGGCTCCATGACTATCAGCTCATTTTAAAACAATCTAGGGAAGGGATCACAGAGGCATTATTACACATATTTAATAATTCATTAGAAAAATGTGTAGTGCCAGAGGACTGGCAGATAGCTAACGTAATAGCTATATTTAAGAAGGCAGATAGAATCTGTCCAGGAATCTATGGACCAATCAGCTTAACATCAGTGGTAGGAAAAATAATGGAATTCTACTAAAGGAGAAAATAGGCCATTGAGAAACCAAAAGTATAATAATGAATAGTCAGCATGGATTTCAGAAGGGAAAGTCCTGCTTGACCGCCCTCATTGAATTTTTTGAAGAGGGTAACAGAGAGAGTAGACAAGGGTAATACAGTAGATGCAATTTATCTAGATTTTCAAAAGACCTTCAATAAGGGACCCCACAATAGACTGATGAACAAGGTCAGAGGATGCGGAGTCAGGGACAAGTAACCGAACGGATCGCTAGCTGGTTTCAAGACAGAAAGTAGGGGTGACTGGCAGAAGGTGGGTAGCGGTGGTACCACTGTTGTTCACAATTTGTATTAAGAATTTAGAATCATAGAATCATAGAACGGTTACAGGACGGAAGGAGGCCATTCGGCCCATCGAGCCTGTGCCAGCTCTCTGCAAGAGCACTTCAGCTATTCCCACTCCCCCGCCCTTTCCCCATAGCCCTACAAACATTTTTTCCTTCAGGTACTTATCCAACTCCCTTTTGAAAGCCACGATCGAGTCTGCCTCCACCACCCTCTCAGGCAGCGCATTCCAGATCTGAACCACTCGCTGAGTAAAAAAGTTTTTCCTCGTGTCGCCTTTGGTTCTTCTACCAATCACCTTAAATCTGTGTCCTCTGGTTCCCGACCCTTCCACCAATGGGAACAGTTTCTCTCTCTCTACTCTGTCCGGACCCCTCATGATTTTGAACACCTCGATCAAATCTCCTCTCAATCTTTTCTGCTCTAAGGAGAACAACCCCAGCTTCTCCAGTCTATCCAGGAAACTGAAGTCCCTCATCCCTGGAACCATTCTTGTAAATCTTTCCTGCACCCTCTCGAAGGCCTTCACATCCTTCCTAAAGTGCGGTGCCCAGAATTGGACACAATACTCCAGTTGGGGCCGAACCAGTGTTTTATACAGGTTCATTATAATATCCACGCTTCTGTACTCTATGCCTCTATTCATAAAACCCAGGATCCCGTAAGCTTTTTTAACTGCTTTCTCAATCTGCCCTGCCACCTTCCACGATTTGTGCACATATACCCCCAGGTCTCTCTGTTCATGCACCCACTTTAGAACTGTACCCTAGAATTTATATTGCTTACGGCTAAAGGGATCAAGGGGTATGGAGAGAAAGCAGAAAAGGGGTATTGAGGTGAATGATCAGCCATGATCGTATTGAATGGCGGTGCAGGCTCGAAGGGCCGAATGGCCTACTCCTGCACCTATTTTCTATGTTTCTCCTCGTTCTTCCTACTAAAATTTATCACTTTGCTGCGTTAAATTTCACCTGCCCCGTGTCCGCCCATTTCACCAGCCTGTCTATATCTTCTTCATGTTGATCGCTATCCTCTATTTAAACTTTGGAATCCAAAACACAATTTCTAAATTTGCGGATGACACCAAATTGAGGGCGGGAGGGGAGGGAGTCAATATTGAGGAGGACTGCAATAAATTACAGGAGAACATTAATAAACTTGCAGAATTGGCATATAATTGGCAAATGAATTTCAACACAGATAAATGCAAGGTATTACATTTTGGAAAGAAAAATAGGGAGGTCACTTATTACTAGGAGGGTGCGAATCTGGGTGGGATAGAGGAACAAAGGGATCTCGGAGTACAAATACACAAATCACTAAAAGTTGTGACACGGGTTAACAAGACCGTAAAAAAACAAACCAAGAACTAGGGTTTATTTCTAGAGGGATCGAATTGAAAAGTAGGGAAGTTATGCTAAACCTGTATCGAACCTTGGTGAGACCACACTTGGAGCACTGCGTGCAGTTCTGGTCGCCATATTATAAAAAGGATATAGAGGCACTGGAGAGGGTGCAGAGAAGATTTACAAGGATGATACCAGAAATGCGAGGGTATACATATCAGGAAATGATGAACAGGCTGGGTCTCTTTTTTTCTTGAAAAAAGAAGGCTGAGGGCTGACCTAATAGAGGTCTTTAAAATGATGAAAGGTTTTGATAGAGTGGATACAGAGAGAGTGTTTCCACTTGTGGGGAAGAGCATCACTAGAGGCCATCAATATAAGATAGTCACCAAGAAATCCAATCGGGAATTCTTTACCCAGAGAGTGGTGAGAATGTGGAACTCGCTGCCAAAGGGAGTTGTTGAGGCGAATAGTATCGATGCATTTAAGGGGAGGCTGGATAAACATATGGGGGAGAAGGGAACAGAGGGTTATGCCGATAGATTTAGATGAGGAAAGACGGGAGGAGGCTCGAGTGGAGCATAAACGCCGGCATGGACTGGTTGGGCCGAATGGCCTGTTTCTATGTTGTATATCCGATGTTATCCATATACTCGACAATGGCGGAACCCAGCATGTGAGTGCAAAAGACAAGGCTGAAGCATTTTGAATCACCTTAAGCCAGAAATGCCGAGTGGATGATCCATCTCGGCCTCCTCCTGAGGTCCCCACCATCACAGAAGCCAGTCTTCAGCCAATTCCATTCACTCCACAGGATATCAAGAAACGGCTGAGCGCACTGGATACAGCAAGGGCTTTGGGCCCCGGCAACATCCCTGCTGTTGTGCTGAAGACCTGTACTCCGGAAATAGCCACACCTCTAGCCAAGCTGCTCCAGTACAGCTACAACACTGGCATCTACCCAACACTGGAAAACTGCCCAGGTAGGTCCTGTCCACAAAAAGCAGGACAAATCTAACCTGTGTATTTACCGCCCCATCAGCCGACTGTGGCTACAAGAGCGGGTCAGAGGCTGGGTATTCTGTGGCGAGTGACCCACCTCCTGACTCCCCAAAACCTTTCCACCATCTACAAGGCACAAGTCAGGAGTGTGATGGAATACTCTCCACTTGCCTGGGTGAGTGCAGCTCCAACAACACTCGAGAAGCTCGACACCATCCAGGACAAAGCAGCCCGCTTGAACGGCATCCCATCCACCACCTTCAACATTCACTCCCTCCACCACCGGCGCACCGTAGCTGCAGTGTGTACCATCTACAAGATGCACTGCAGCAACTCGCCAAGGCTTCTTCGGCAGCACCTCCCAAACCCACGACCTCTACCATTTAGCAGGCCATATATCACCATTCCTTCATCGTCGCTGGGTCAAAATCCTGGAACTCCCTCCCTAACAGCACTGTGGGAGCACCTTCACCACACGGACTGCAGCGGTTCAAGAAGGCGGCTCACCACCACCTTCTCAAGGGGCAATTAGGAATGGGCAATAAATGATGGCCTTGCCAGCGACGCCCACATCCTGAGATCGATAGATTTTTGAACTTTAGGAGAATCAGGGGATATGGGGATCGGGCGGGAAAGTGGAGTTGAGGTAGAAGATCAGCCATGATCTTATTAAATGGCGGAGTAGGCTCGAGGGGCCATATGGCCTACTCCTGCTCCTAATTCTTATGTTCTTATGTCCTTATGTGAGAATTAATTTTAAAAAATTTAAGTCCTGTTTTAGGAGGGTTCACTGAACATTTTTATCTCCCTCTTACCCCCCTAAATCCATCTCCCCCCTCCTTGCTGCTGAATCAGGAACCAATCCACTCTTTGCTATTCCCTCATGCCTCTGTACCATTATCGAAGGCTGATCTTTCAACCATTACATCCTACCCTCCGGGACTCTCTTCCAAAGCCCCGTTGACTTGCCGTCAAGGATTAAGGGAGAGGGGAACCCAAGACATGGTACAAAAGAAAGCAGGAAGTGGTCCTACCTTCTAATTTCAAAGCCTCCTATAACCCATCTCTTGCACCATGTATAGGGATTCCCCTTACCTTAATCCTTTACTATCACAATACAATATCAGCATCACATTCCCTCCCAGGGCAAGTCTCTATTTCCCTGGAACGATTGCCTCTTTACTGTAAGTGTTTCATTAATATCGTAATCAAGTGATGCATTAAACCACAAGGCTGTAGCAATCACCATGATGCCTGGGCAGTGACTCACAATCATTTCACTGGAAAACAAAACTATCAATGTTTGACTCCCGAGCATCGCTGTCTCGACACGTCTCCTGAGAACCTGTCACCGTCTGGGCAGAAGGGACCCTCCCGTTATCCCACCCCTGCCTGTGGCAGGTTTGGTTGGTGCTTGGGTAACCTCGCTACCGGTTGCACCATAAATAAGTATCCCGGATCATAAACCTTGCTCACAATCAGAGCCTTATACACACCATTCCGTCAATTGCTATTTCAAACATTTGTCATCATCATAGGTGGTCCCTCGAAGCAAGGATGGCTTGCTTCCATGCCAAAAAGGGATGAGTTCACAGGTGTTTCAATGAAGGACCCAATATTCCAGGTCCCGAACTACATCCTGAAGGGTGGAAGATGCCTGTGCGTGGATGTTTTTAACGTGTGGTGGCCGTTGCACACCAGCCGTCACACGGGCTTGACAGAGCTAGGTCTTGGTCCAGTGGCAAAGGTTATCCAAGACGACTGGAAATCAGCTCTGCTGCACGGACCTAGTGCGCACACATACCGCAGTGTGGGCTGGGCCCGTGCTGCCCCTGGGCCCTCAGCTCTTCTGGGCCCCAGATTCACGCCTCTCCTAGGTCCCGATCACATCCCTCTACTATCTCTCGCCGCTCCTTCACCGCACGCTGCTCCCTCCAATTTGTACACATGCTTGAAAAGGAGAAATGTGCCGGGCTGTGGGGACAGGACTGTGTAAAGTCCTGTCCCCACAATACAGAGACACATACTGAAGTCAAGGTCACTCAGGACCTGCATCTTTATTACACGGCTCTCGAATGCTATACTTGCCTGAGACCTGTCCTACTATACCTGTCTGGGACAGGTATCCAGTGTCTCCTGCAAGTGCACCCCTGGTGGTAAGGTATGCCGGTGGTTACAGGTCATCTCTGGTTACAGTCATGTATAGCATGGTAAGATACAGTTATGTACAGTAGTGTGAGATATATGACATCACCCTCCCCCAAGGTCTTATTGTCTTTATAGGTTCAGTCTCTCAGGTGGTCTACGCTCTCGCGTGGAGCGTCTTAGTTGTGGTTTAGTTGTTTGCCTTGGTGCCTGTTGTTCTTTCGGGGTGATTGCTGATATCTCGCCTGAGCTATCTGTTTCGTTCAGTATGATTGTTAGTGTCTCGCCTGGGCTGTCTGTTGGGATTGCCCTTTCCTCAGGTTGTTCCCTCTGTCTGTCCACCAGGTATGGTGTGAGTTCCACATTGTAGTCTACCTCTGGTTCAGCAGTGTTGTTGGTAAATCTACTTTTGACTTGGTCTACATGCCTCCGGCAGGTTTTCCCATTGTCCATTTGTACCACCAGTAGTCTGGTTCCTTCCTTGCCTGTTACTGTCTCTGCAAGCCATTTGGGACCCCTGCCATAGTTTAGCACAAACACTTTGTCCCCTATCTCATTCCACCTCCCCCTCGAATTTTGGTCATGGTACTCAGTTAGCTTTCTGCGCATTGCCTCAACAATTTCATGCATGTCAGGGAGGATTAACGAGAGCCTTATCTTCAAGATCCGTTTCATCAATAGTTGCGCAGAGAGAACCCTGATTGATTTGAGGAAGGACATTCTTGCTATTGAGGGAGTGTAGCAAAGGTTCACCAGACTGATTCCAGGGATGGCTGGACTGACATATGAGGAGAGATTGGATCAACTTGGTCTTTATACACTGGAGTTTAGAAGGATGAAAAGGGATCGCATAGAAACGTATAAGATTCTGACGGCACTGGACAGGTTAGATGCGGGAAGAATGTTCCCGATGTTGGAGAAGTCCAGAACCAGGGGACACAGTCTTAGGATAAGGGGTAGGCCATTTAGGACTGAGATGAGGAGAAACTTCTTCGTCCAAGAGTTGTTAATCTGTGGAATTCCCTGCCGCAGAGAGTTGTTGATGCCAGTTCATTGGATATATTCAAGAGGGAATTAGATATGGCCCTTACGGCTAAGGGGATCAAGGGGTATGGAGAGAAAGCAGGAAAGGGGTACGAGGGAATGATCAGCCATGATCTTATTGAATGGTGGTGCAGGCTCGAAAGGCCGAATGGCCTACTCCTGCACCTATTTTCTATGTTTCTATGTTTCTAACCCCAGTCAGCGAATGCGGACGAGATCTGTATGCCAGCAGCAATCGTGACAGGCGGCCCTGCAGCGTGGGACCTTGGATTTTAAGCATGCCTTGTTTAATGATTTGCACTGCTCGCTCCGCCTGGCCATTGGAGGCCGGCTTGAACGGTGCCATCTTAACGTGATTTATGCCGTGGTCAATTATAAAATCTTGGAATTCTGCACTGGTGAAGCACGGACCATTATCACTGACCAATATGTCAGGAACGCCGTGCGTTGCAAACATGGTTCCAAGGCTCTCCACAGTGGTGGAGGTGGTGCTCGAGTTTAAAATGGTGCATTCTATCCACTTTGAAAATGCATCGACGACTACGAGGAACATTTTGCCCATGAATGGGTCTGCATAGTCTACGTGCCCCCGCGACCATGGTTTGGTGGGCCAGGGCCAGGGGCTCAGGGGGGCCTCTCTGGGGGCATTACTGAGTTGGGCACAAATGGTGCACCTTCAGACGCAGAGCTCCAAGTCCACGTCAATACCAGGCCACCAGACGTGGGATCTGGCTATGGCCTTCATGAGAACAATCCCCGAGTGCTCGTGGTGGAGCTCCTGGACAAATGCCTCTCTGCCTCACAGAAGCATAACTACTCGGCTGCCCCACATCAGGCAGTCTGCCTGTAGTGATAGTTCATGCATGCGCCTATGGAAAGGTTTGATCTCCTCAGGGCAGGCACCGCGAGCCTCTGCCCAGTCACCGGTCAAGACACATCTTTTGACTAAGGATAACGTGGGGTCGCTGGTCGTCCAGGCTCTGATTTGGCGAGCCGTCATGGGCGAACCTGTGGATTCAAAGGCATTGATTGCCATGACCATCTCACAGTCCTGTTCGTCGGACCCTTCCGTGGTCGCCAGGGGTAGCCTGCTAAGCGCGTCGGCATAGTTGTCTGTGCCTGGTCTGTGCCTTATTGTGTAGTCGTAAGACGCCAGCATGAGTGCCCACCATTGAATGCGCGCCGAGGCGTTGGCGTTTATTGCCTTGTTCTCAGATAGCAGGGACGTGAGGGGCTTGTGGTCGGTTTCTAACGTGAACTTGGCCCCGAAAAGGTATTGGTGCATCTTTTTGACACCGTATACGCACGCGATCGCATCCTTCTCCACCATACCGTACCCGCCTCCGCCCGCGAAAATGACCTGGAGGCATGAGCTATGGGTTGTAATTTGCCTGCACCATTGACATGCTGTATAACACACCCGACCCCATACGCTGACGCATCACATGTAAGAACTAACTTTTTATCTGGATCAAAAAAAGCCAAAACACTGTTGGAACATAGAAGGTTGCGTGCCTTATTGAAGGCGCGTTCCTGGGCGTCCCCCCAAAACCAATTGCACCCCTTTCTGAGGAGCATGTGGAGAGGCTCCAGCAGCGTGCTCAAGTTCTGCATAAAGTTCCCAAAGTAGTTGAGTAGCCCGAGAAAGGCGCGCAGTTCCGAGACATTCCGGGGCCTGGGTGCTAGACGAATTGCTTCGGTTTTGGATTCTGTTGGGCGGATTCCATCAGCGTCAATCCTTCTGTCCAAAAATTCAACCTCGGGCACGAGAAGCAGACACTTGGATTTCTTAACTTTTAGGCCTATCCGATCCAACCGTTTTAGTACTTCCTCCAAATTGCGGAGATGGGAGTCGGTGTCCCTGCCCGTGATAAGTATGTCGTCTTGAAACACAACCGTCCCCGGGATGGACTTGAGCAGACTCTCCATGTTGCGCTGGAGTACAGCAGCCACCGACCTGATGCCAAATGGGCATCAATTGTACATGAAAAGGCCTCGATGTGTGTTGATGGTGGTGAGTAGCTTGGACTCTTCGGTCAGTTCTTGCGTCATATACGTAGATGTGAGATCTAGTTTCGAGAAAAGTTTTCCTCCAGCCAATGTGGCAAATAAGTCCTCCGCTCTGGGCAGCGGGTATTGGTCCTGTAGGGAGACTCTGTTTATGGTAGATTTGTAATCCTCACAGATTCGTACGGATCCATCAGGCTTCATGACGGGGATGATGGGACTTGCCCAGTTGCTAAATTCCACAGGTGAGATAATGCCTTCCTGCAGAAGCCTGTTCAGTTCATGTTCAATCTTTTTCCTCATCACATAGGGCACAGCTCTAGCCTTGTGATGGACCGGTCTAGCATCCTGTGTGATGTAGATTTTAACTTTAGCCCCTTTGAAGGTGCCCACACCTGGCTGAAAGAGATGTTCCAATCGACTTAGAACTGTTGAGCAGGAGGTCCGTTCCTCTGACGACATGGCATGAACATCATCCCATTTCCAATTTAGTTTTGCCAGCCAGCTTCTCCCCAACAGTGCTGGGAGATCTCCGGGGACAATCCACAGGGGAAGTCGGTTCACCGTCCCTTTGTGTGTGACTGAGAGCATGGCGCTGCCAAGGACTGGGACAATTTCTTTGGTGTCGACCCTTGTGAGTTTTGGTCTGTTGCTTTTGTGTGATCACAGCTGTTCAAATTGTTGAACGCTCATGAGAGATTGACTTGCTCCCGTATCCAATTCCATGTTGACGGGTATCCCGTTGAGTAGGACCCTCATCATTATTGGAGGTGTCTTGTAAGAACAGTGGCCATTGATCGTGTTGACTTGCTGTACCTCGGTGTCCCGGGCACTGTCCACACCGTCTTCTGGTCCGCTTTCCGACCCTTCCGATTCGCATACCAGCCGAGCTGCTGTTTTTCTGCACATGCAGGCCAGATGCCCTGTATAGTTGCAGTTTCTACAAACGGCATGCTGAAATCGACACCCCCTTGATGAGTGCCTTCCCCCACATCTCCAGCACAGACCGCTTCCATTGTTTCCGAAGGATGAGCTGCGTCTGGCTGATCTCTCTTGAGCTTCTCTCAGTTTGTAGTTGATTGCTCGCATTGTGGGTTGATGAGGTGTGAACGTCCGTTCATGTGGCCCTTGATGGCTTCTGGCGCCACTGCCTGCTGTTGAGGTCCTGCTCTCCTGACTTTGTGTGTGTGTGGGGGTAGCGGCTTGTTTCACGCTGTGAACCCCTTGTTCCGATATTTCGTTAGTTGTCGTACCCGCAGTATAGATCAACCTCGTTTCTTCTTCTCCTGCCAAGAATATCTGTGCGACCAGTGCTGCTGCCTCTAGGGTCAAGTTCTTGGTCTCTATGAGCTTTCGGAATATGCCTGTGTGGCCTAATCCTTCAATAAAAAAGTCTCTCAGTACTTCTCTCCTTAGTTCATCGGAGAATTCACATAAACTAGCCAACCTCCGAAGTTCCGCCACAAAGTCGGGTATGCTCTGGCCCACACAGCGTCTGTAGTTGTAGGACCTGTGTCTGGCCATGTGTAGGCTGCTCGCTGGCTTCAGGTGGTATCTTACCAGTGTGCTCAACTCTTCAAACGACTTGCTTGCTGGTTTCTCCGGTGCCAGCTGGTCCTTCATTAAAGCGTATGTTTTCGAGCCACAGCTGGTCAAGAGATGGGCTCTTCTCTTGTCTGCCTTATCGTCACCCAACCAGTCTTTGGTTACAAAGTTTTGCTGGAGCCTTTCTATAAAGTGCTCCCAATTATCTCCAGCATTGTATTTTTCATCTGAGCCGTTGGTCGCCATTCTGTGGATTCTGTAATCCCGTAACTCGTCACCACTGTAAAGTCCTGTCCATACAGTACAGACTCACACAAGGCACATGCTGAAGTCAAGGTCACTCAGGACCTGCACCTTTATTTCACAGCTCTCCAATGCCACACTTGCCTGAGACGTGCCTTTATATACCTGTGTGGAACAGGTATGCAGTGTCTCCTGCAAGTGCACCCCTGCTGGTAAGGTATGCTTGTGGTTACAGGTCATATCTAGTTACAGTCATGTATAGCATGGTAAGATACATGACAGTCTCGTCGGCGACCAACGAGGTGCGTGAGGGCAACCAATGCCGCAAACGATGGAACGACCTTGTGGGATCCGCAAGAGTAAGTATTACATTTATTTACATGTACCTATGTATTTATATAATTTGATTTGTAACAGTCATGAGTGACTATCAGCAGATGTGAGGTCTTGCACTTTTACCGGGAATGTTTTACTCAAAGCCTGCGGTCACGGTGTACGTCTTTAGGTGAAGAATGATAATTATCATAATAATCATGATTACATCTGTCAGTTATGTGTTGTATCAGTCTCTGTGACAGTACCTAGCAATGATATCGCGCAATGATCTCATGCCATGTCGTCCTGTCACCTTTTACAGAAGAAGCTACCGACGATGAGGTCCGTGCAGAGGCGAACGAGTGGGGGGCCACCAGTCCCCAGACATCACTGAGATGGAGAGCGAGTGCTCGCACTCGTGGGGAAGTACACCCGGACAGCCACGGACACATCTGCAGACCCTGAAGTGATGCCACGTGAGTAAAATTTACACCATTGCGTGATGTAAAGTCAATAGATGTCACACCCACCCATATCCGAACAACCATATATGATAGATGATTTCTAAAATTGTCCTAGAAATAATGCTGGCTTCATGGTAATCATTGCAATGCAAATGTGTTGATGGTCATGAAATGTGGTGTCTGTGATGATTTTGATAGTGGTGGTGCTTTTGTCATGTATATGCTGTGTGTAGCGCTGGAATCACCCTGTGACCTGAGCACCCCCTTCTCCTCTAATAACGTCATTTGTGTTTTGCAGTTCAGCCAGCAGCGCGGCCCAAGGCAAGACCACAGAGGCCAGAGGGTGGGGGCGTGGGGCCGGACTCGCCAGACGATACTACATCTGGTACTGAGGAGCTCCGATTCTCGTCCGCCAATCCGCTGGGTGTGTTCTCTACGGATGAGAGCACGGACTTCGAGGAACCTGCATCGCCACGCTCCAGAAGCCATTCCACCCCAAGGCCATCTAGTGGTCATCCGGCTATTCCCACCTCCACTCTGGAGGTACCGGGCCCAAGCACCTCGCCACAGGGCACCCCATTTGTCCCCAGAATGGTGCCGATCCCGCAAAGACCTCGTGGACGCGCCAGGTCTGATCCACGAGCACCACATGAGAGCGAGAGATGGTACAGTTGTTCAGGAGGACTGTAGACATTGGTGACCAGCTCATCGAAACATTGGGGGAGGGCATATCCCGACAGCTGGCCACCATGACTGAGTACGTTCCGTGGATGGCAGAGGCCCAGGATGTGATAGTCAGGAACGCTGCTGGCACAGGCCTCCCAGTGGTCCCAGAGCGCGGCACTCCTCCCCTAGGTTCCGCACCACCACTGCGAACGGCAGATGAGAGGCAGGACCAAGATCCTGCTTCTGCATCAGAGAATGTTGGCCCCTCGGCACTCCCCCGCTCCTGTACCTGTCCAATCACCGTCTCTGCCTTCATCCCCCCCCAACGAGGCACCGCCTGAGGAGCTCCTCGGCCAGGCGCCGTGGAGTGAGGTGGGGAGGGGTAGAGGTGGGGAGAAGGAGAGGGGGGAAGGAAAGTGAGGTGAATGTCCGCAGGTGATGGCTGTGTTATATCTCCATCTGGGTTTATGCAATTTCTTGTAATGTATGGGGGGAGGGGACCACGCTCCTGCTTTGCCTTTGTCATCTGTGTTGCTGGACATGTTGAACATTTGATTGATGTCAATGGTGGAAAAAGTGGGGTGTGCGCGGGGGTTGTGTGTTTTTGCTCGTGATTTCAGACCAATGTTGGTGTAAAACACTTTTTATTGAACATAACCTTGTTGCGCATTGTCTCAGATAGCTGGACCGTTACACACTGGTGATTCCTTAACAGGAAAGGGTTAAATAAAACTGAACTTCAATGAACGTAAACTTTAACTGGCACCAAGGTGATGGGCACCATTGATGTCTGAGCTGCACACACACAGCAGCGTTGTCACGAGGCGAGCGAACGACCCACGGAGTCACGGCTGACTCTCGGGTTTTCAACTTGTTAACCTCACGGAATCGTTGTTGACACTTTACAAGAAAAACTCAAGCAAGGGTGGATGGGGAGATTTGTGACTCAGCATGAGTTTGATGAGAGGTATCAAGGCTCACCACAAATGTGCCTTTCTGTGGGGACCATTGCACATACAGGAAATGGCAGCTCACCCTCAGCAGCTTGGCTTCCGAATTATTGCTCTTTCTTCCGCGCTGGACCAGCCAGCAATGCTTCTGCTCAATGTGCAACCTGCAAATTTGCAATGTAAACGTGATCACCGGTGAAGTAACCGCAGTGAAGGAGTGACCGAACGGTTACGTTGCTGGAGTTCGGATCATCCCAGCAAACGACTTTAGAATTCAGTGCATTAGAACAAATCCCTTTGAAGGGAATTCAAAGCTACTCTTCAATCTGTGTGTGTCTGGCGATTTCCATCACATGTTCATCGGTTCCTCTGGTCCTTTATGGAGTTAGGATCGCCCCTTGCTTACATTGTAGCCTCATCCACCTCTCTCACTCATTACTATACTGCAGGGAGTCAAGGGTTATGGGGAGTGTCACGTATGTACGTGCTGTTTGTAGCCACCAGATGGCGTCATTGTTGGAGGCCACTGAGCAGCACGCACATGGTGCTGCTCGGGTATAAAAGGCCAGCCATTTTGTGAGTCAGGCACTTTGGGACTAAATAAAGCACAGGCACGGTCGTACCTTGCTTAGTTAAACAGTACTCAGTCTGAACCTTTATTGCCGATATAACATTTGGCGACGAGAATACAAGAACCTCTGTTTGCAAAATGAGCACGATTGGATTTTTAGAGCGATTCGTGGAGGGAGAAGATTGGGAAGACTTTGTGAGTCATTTGAACCAGTACTTCGCGGCCAACAAAATGAAGGGGGTCGATGATGCAGATCCTCACTGTGCGCGGTTCAAAGATCTACGGTCTGATAAAGAATCTACTCATGCCTAGTGATCCAACAGAGAAAACGTACGAGGAGTTGTGTACATTGGTACGGGAGCACCTCAAGCCAGACGACGGCATCATCATCTCGAGATACAAGTTTTATACACACGTTCGATCGGAGGGCCAGAGCGCGGCGGAATTAGTTTCCGACCTGAGACATCTAGCGGGACCGTGCAAGTTCGGGACGGTGTTGGCGGACATGCTGCGGGACTTCTTTGTTATCAGTATTAACCACGAGGTGATCCTGCGCAAACTTCTGGCGGTGGAGGAGTTGGATTTAAAAAAGGCCATCCAGATCGCTCAATCATGTATATGGACAGGAGTCTAAAGCAAATATCGGTGAAGAACCGAACCTCGGCAAGTACTGTAAATGCAATTGATTAGGCGTTCGGCAGAGCGGCACATGGCAGGGCCTATCCGGCTGTGTTCATGAAACCTGTGACTGCCCAAAGTTCGCCAGAGGGAATGTATCCGACTTCTCCGTGTTGGCGTTGTGGGGGAAATCATCGGCACCAGCAGTGCGGATTTAAGCAATATAGTTACAAAGGCTGTCTGAGAGTGGGGCATCTCCAGCGCAAGTGTCCGCAGATGAACAAGCATGCTGCGACACACCACGTGGAGGATGAGAGTCAGACTAGCGCGGATCCAGATACGCAATCCGAGATGCCAGAGGAGGAAGTGTATGGCCTGTACTCTTTCATAACCAAGAGTAAATCAATTTTGATTCACGTGAAGTTTAACGGGATACCGGCATTGATGGAACTGGGCACCGGGGCGAGTCAATCGATCATGAACGAGAGGGCATTTAATAAACTGTGGAATACTAAGACTGCGAGGCCCAGGCTGAGCCCTGTTAACGCCAAGCTGCGCATATACACCAAAGAACTGATAAAGGAATTGGCAGTGCACAAATTAATATGTCGCATAATGATGCGGTTCACGAATTACCGCTGTGGATTGTTCCAGGCAATGGCCCAATGCTGCTCGGCAGGAGCTGGTTGGAGAAAATCAGATGCAACTAGAACGACATAAAGACATTGTCGTCGGAGGAAGCTACATGTGCCCAAGTATTGAGCAAGTTCCCCTCACTGTTCGAATCGGGTATCGGCAACTTCACGGGGGCCAAGGTGCAGATCCACGTGGACTCAGATGCAAGACCCATCCATCATAAAGCTCGGGCAGTGCCGTATATGATGAGGGAGAAGGTCGAAATTGAACTGGACAGACTCCAGTGTGAAGGGATCATATCACCGGCCGAATTTAATGATTGGGCCAAACCTATTGTTCCTGTGCTGAAAAGTGATAGCACAGTCAGAATCTGTGGAGACTACAAGGCCACGAGATTAGTACCCGTTACCGAAGGCTGATGACTTGTTTGCGACGCTAGCCGGAAGGAAGTCATTCACAAAACTGGACTTTACGTCGGTCTATATGACGCAGGAGATGGTCGAGATTTCGAAGAGACTTACGTGCATTAACACGCACAAAGGACTGTTTATTTACCACAGGTGCCCGTTTGGAATTCGCTCGGCTGCAGCAATATTTCAGAGGAATATGGAGAGTCTACTGAAGTCCGTTCCCAGAACCATCATGTTCCAAGATCACTGGTCGTGACTCCAAGGAACATCTGAACAACCTGGAAGAGGTTCAACTGCGTCTGGACAGAGTGGGACTCAGACTTAAATGCTCGAAGTGCGTCTTCATGGCCCCGGAGGTCGAATTCCTCGGGAGGAAAATCGCTGCTGATGGCATCAGACCTACTGACCTGAAAACCAAAGCCATCAAGAATGCATCCAAGCCACAGAAAGTGACTGAGCTGCATTCGTTCCTGGGTCTACTCAACTACTTTGGTAACTTCCTACCTAAATTGAGCACTTTATTTGAACCACTGCACATGCTATTGAGGAAAGGCAACAACTGGTGTGGGGCACATTGCAAGACAGAGCTTTCAAGAAAGACACCAATCTGCTTTGCTCGAACAAGCTGCTGGTACATTATGACCCATGTAAACGTTTAGTTTTGGCCTGTGACGCATCGTCATATGGAATTATTTGCGTGTTACAACAAGCCAATGAGTCAGGCAAACTTCAACCTGCTGTGTATGCATCCAAAAGTTTGTCTAAAGCAGAAAGAGCCTACAGTATGATAGAAAAAGAAGCTTTAGCGTGTGTGTACAGTGTTAAAAAGATGCATCAATACCTGTTCGATCTGAGGTTCAAATTGGAGACCGATCACAAGTCGCTCATTTCGTTGTTTTCCGAGAGCAAAGGTATCAATACCAACGCTTCATTCTGCACCCAAAGGTGGGCACTGACATTATCTGCCTATGGTTATGTCATTTGCCACAGACCTGGCACAGAGAATTGTGCCGATGCTTTGAGCCGGTTGCCGTTGCCCACACCGGAGGTGGAAATGCCACAACCGGCAGATTTAATGTTAATCATGGATGCTTTTGAGAGTGAAGGTACCCGTATCACGGCTCAACAAGTTAAGACCTGGACCAGCCAGGACCCGATATTATCGGTGGTAAAGGGTTGCATCCTCAAAGGGGATTGGTCTGCCATACCTAAGCAAACGTGCGAGGAGGCCAAACCGTACATTCGTCGCAAGGACGAACTGTCTATTCAAGCAGATTGCATATTGTGGGGCATTCGTGTTGTAATGCCTAAGAAAGGGAGAGAGAAGTTTGTGCGTGAGTTACACAGCACACATCCTGGTATAGTGATGATGAAGACCATCGGCAGGTTCCACGTAACGCGGCCAGGAATTGGTTCTGAGCTGGAAGCATGCGTGCATCAGTGCAACACCTGCATGCAGCTCAGCAAAGCACCAACGGAATCACTGCTGAGTCTGTGGTCATGGCCATCCAAACCTTGGTCCAAGACTTTTCTGGTCCCTTCCTGGGCATGATGTTTTTAATAGTGGTGGTGGTGGTGGATGCTTATTCGAAGTGGATAGAATACATAATCATGTCATTCAGTACGTCCACGGCAACCATAGAGATTCTCAATGTCATGTTCGCGACACATGGTCTGCCGGACATAGTGGTGAGTGACAATGGGTCGTGCTTCACCAGTCAGGAGTTTCAGGAGTTTGTAAAACTTAACGGCATAAAACATATAAGGTCAGCACCATTCAAGCCTGCATCCAACGGACAAACAGAACGTGCAGTACAAATGATCAAGCAAAGCATGAGGAGAGTGACCCAAGGATCACTGCAGACCCGCTTGAATACTGCTGAGTTACAAGACAAGACCCCACACACTCACAGGGTGAACTCATGATGAAAAGAGGTCTTAAGACCAAGTTATCTTTTGTACACCCGGATTTAAGTATCATGTTGAATACAAGACGATCGCGCAACTGTGTCACGCGATATTCTGTTAATGATCCTGTATATGTGTTGAATTATGGTCAGGGACCCAAATGGATCACTGGTACAGTCATGGTCAAGGAGGGCAATAGAGTATTTGTTATTAAGCTCAGGAATGGGCAAACTTGCAGGAAACACATGGATCAAACAAAAGTTGAGGCACACAGAAGAGCCAGAGCAGTCGGACGAAGAAACTGTCGACGACCAACCAACCTACCAGCAGCCTTCAGTGGACTCAAGGGTCATCAGTGAACCCGGAATTTCCATCATAGACTTATTCAATAAAAATGGACTCACAATTCCTGACATGGCCACTGCCACCCCCAACAAGTCAGCCATCCTGCCACCAGCCACAACAGACCCCGCACATTCACCCAAGGCCGGAATCGAACTGAGACGGTCAACCCGGGAGTGTAGAGCACCGGACCGTCTCAACCTGTGAAAGACTGTGATAAGATCTCAGAGGAGGATATTGCCATGTATGTACGTGCTGTTTGTAGACACCAGATGGTGTCATTGTTGGAGGCCACTGAGCAGCGCCTCTGGTATAAAAGGCCAGTCATTTTGTGAGTCAGGCACTTTGGGCCTAAATAAAGCACAGCCAAGGTTGTACCTTGCTTAGTTAAACGGTATTCAGTTTGAACATAACAGGGAACGGGCGGGGAAGTGGAGCAGAGTCCAGGATCACATCAGCCATGATCTTTTTGAATGGCGGAGCAGGCTCGAGGGGCCATGTGGCCTACTCCTGCTCCTCTTTCTTATGTTTTTATTTATGTCAGTGCATCGTTGCACAATTTATAATCACAGACATTGTTTCACTTCAAATACAGTTGAATCCTCCATTTAACTTGTTGGCAAACTCGAAGTTCAGTGCTTTTGTACACGGGAGGTTTTAGAGTTGGTCGGAGTGTGGAACATGTGACTCATTTGGAAAGTCCCATTTATACCAGCGGCCATGTCATGGCATCTCCAGCCTATACACACTCCCCACCCACCCCCTCCCCACACACACCCCCTCCCCACACACCCCCTCCCCACACACACCCCCTCCCCACACAGACCCTCACCACACACCCCCTCCCCACACACCCCCTCCCCACACACACCCCCTCCCCACACACCCCCTCACCACACACACCCCCTCCCCACACACCCCCTCCCCACACACACCCTCCCCACACAACCCCTCCCCACACACACCCCCTCCCCACACACACCCTCCCCACACACACACCCTCCCACACACACACCCTCCCCACACACCCCCTCCCCACACACATCTCCCCACACACACACCCTCCCCACAGACACCCCCTCCCCACACACACCGCCTCCCCACACAACCCCTCACCACACACACCCCCTCCCCACACACCCCCTCCCCACACACACCCCCTCCCCACACACACCCTCCCCACACACACCGCCTCCCCACACAACCCCTCACCACACACACCCCCTCCCCACACACACCCCCTCCCCACACACACCCTCCCCACACACACCCCCTCCCCACACACACCCTCCCCACACACACCCCCTCCCCACCCACACCCTCCCCACACACACCCCCTCCCCACCCACATCCTCCCCACCCACACCCTCCCCACACTCCCCCTCCCCACACACACTCCCTCCCCACACACACATCTCCCACACACACCCCTCCCCACACACACCCCCTCCCCACACACACCCCCCCCCCACACACACCCCTCCCCACACACCCCCTCCCACACACACCCTCCCCACACACCTCCTCCCCACACACACCCCTCCCCACACACCCCCTCCCCACACACACCCCCTCCCCACTGACACCCCCCCACACACCCCCCCCCACCACACCCTCCCCACAACACACCCCCTCCCCACACACACGCACTCCCCACACACACCCCTCCCCACACACCCCCTCCCCACACACCCCCTCCCCACACACACCCGCTCCCCACACACACCCCCTCCCCACACACACACCCTCCCCACACACACCCCCTCCCCACACACCCCCTCCCCACACACACCCCTCCCACCCACACCCTCCCCACAACACCCCCTCCCCACACACACCCCCTCCCCACACACCCCCTCCCCACACACACCCTCCCCACACACCCCCTCCCCACACACACACCCTCCCCACACACCCCTCCCCACACACACACCCTCCCACACACACACCCTCCCCACACACCCCCTCCCCACACACCCCCTCCCCACACACACCCTCCCCACACACACCCCCTCCCCACACACACACCCTCCCCACACACCCCCTCCCCACACACACCTCCCCACACACACCCCCTCCCCACAGCACACACCCTCCCCACACACACCCCCTCCCCACACACCCCCTCCCCACACACACACCCCTCCCCACACACACCCTCCCCACCCATACCCTCACCACACACACCCCCTCCCCACACACACCACCTCCCCACACACCCCCTCCCCACACACACCCTCCACACCCACACCCTCACCACGCACACCCCCTCCCCACACACACCACCTCCCCACACACCCCCTCCCCACACACACCCCCTCCCCACACACACACCCTCCCCACACATACCCCTTCTGCACCCACACCCCCTCCCCACACACACCCTCCCCACACAACCCCACCCCCACCACCCCCTCCGCACACACACCCTCCCCACACACACCCCCTCCCCACCACACCCCCTCCCCCACACACACCCCCTCCACACACACCCCCTCCCCACACACACACCCTCCCTACACACACACCCTCCCCACACACCCCCTCCCCACACTCAACCCCTCCCCACACACACCCCTCCCACACACACCACCTCCCCACACACACCCCCTCCCCACACACACACCCTCCCCCACACACACACCCCCTCCCCACCCACACCCCACCACACACACCCCCCCCCACACACACCCTCCCCACACACACCCCCTCCCCCACACACACCCCCTCCACACACACACCCCCTCCACACACACCCACTCCCCACATACACCACCTCCCCACACACACCACCTCCACACACACCACCTCCCCACCCACACCCGCTCCCACACACACCACCTCCCCACACAAACCCCCTCCATACCACCCCCCCCCACACACACCCCTCCACACACACCCCCTCCCCACACACACCACCTCACCACACACACCCCCTCCCCACACACACCCTCCCCACACACCTCCTCCACACACACCACCTCCCCACACACATCCCCTCCCCCACACACCCTCCCCACAACACCCCCCCCACACACACCCCCTCCCCACCACACCCCCTCCCCATACACACCCCCTCCCCACACACACCCCCCACACACCCCCCCTCCCCACACACACCCCTCCCCACACACACCCCCTCCCCCACACACCTCCCCACACACACACCCCCCCCACACACACCTCTCCACACACACCCCTCCCCACACACACCCCCTCCCCACACAGCCCCTCCCCCACACACACCCCCTCCCCACACACCCCCTCCCCACACACACACCCTCCCCACACCACCCCCTCCCGACACACACCCCCTCCGCACACACACACCCCTCCCCACACACACCCTCCCCACACACACCCCCTCCCCACACACACACCCTCCCCACACACACCCTCCACACACACACCCCCTCCCCACACACCCCCTCCCCACACACACCCCCTCCCCACACACATCCTCCCCACACACACCCCCTCCCCAAACACACCCCCTCACCACACACCCCTCCACACACACACCCCCTCCCCTCACACACACCCCTCCACACACACACCCCCTCCCCACACACACACACTCACCACACACCCCCTCCCCACACACACCCTCTCCCCACACACACCCCCTCCCGACACACACCCCTCCGCACATACACACCCTCCCCACACACCCCCTCCCCACACACATCCCTCCCCACACACCCCCTCTCCACACACACCCCCTCCCCACACACACACCCTCCCCACACACATCCCCTCCCCACACACACCCCCTCCCCAAAACACACACCCTCCCCACACACACTCCCTCCCCACACACACATCCCACCCTCCCACCCTCCCACACACACGCACTCCCCACACACACCCCCCTCCCCACACACAACCCCTCCTGACACACACCACCTCCCCAAACACACATCCTCCCCACACACCCCCTCCCCACACACACCC
>NW_027251345.1:0-52126 GCF_044704955.1 Pristiophorus japonicus | reverse complement strand
GAGGGAGGGGCGAAGGGAGGGAGGGGCGAAGGGAGAGAAGGGAGGGAAGGGAGGGAGGGAGGGAGAGAAGGGAGGGAGGGAGGGAGAGAATGGAGGGAGGGAGGGGGAGAAGGGAGGGAGGGAGGGGGAGAAGGGAGGGAGGGAGGGGGAGAAGGGAGGGAGGGAGGAGAGAGGAGAGGGCGGCTGAACGGGCCTGGCTGGCCGGGCCCCAAGACTTTGGGCAGGGCCGCTCCCAGCACCGAAGTTAAAGGTAGGTGGCTGTGGGTCGGGTTGGGTCCTGGGGGGGGAAGCGGGGGTCGGGTCAGGTCCCGGTGGTGGGGGGAGAAGCGGAGCTCGGGTCGGGTGTGGTCGGGGGGGGGGGTGGGGCAGAGCGGGAGTCGGGTCGAGTACGGGGCGGGGGTGCGGGAGTCGAGTCGGGCGGGAGGGGCGAAGTCGGGTCAGGTCCAGCGCGGGGGGCGGCGGGGAAGGTGTCAGGTCCGGGTGGGGGGCGGGTTTGAGAGAGCCAGCTGAAGGGAGGAAGCAGGAGCTGGGCGAGGGAGCTGCAGCCTGATCCACGTCGCCCCAGTGAGCCCATTCGGACAGGGCTCGGGGTGGCGTGCTTTGGGCCCCTCCCACACAGTTTTGGGCGCCCACTGTCGTGCGCGTGCGGGTCGCACTGTTTTCAGCGCAGGGACCTGGCTCCGCCCCCCACCGCTCGTGCTGCGCCGCGCCCAGCTCCAGAGGACCTGCAGGGAGCCGGAGAATCTTTAAGTATTTTTTAGGTGCACTTTTGGGCGCGAAAAACAGACGTCTAGGGGCTAGGCACGGCCCGAAACTTGGGCCCTTTAGACCTAAAAAGGATACAAGAAGGTACTTTGTAAATGATGAAAAGCTAAAAACAGTGGAGGTCCAAAGAGACTTGGGAGTCCAGGTGCAGAGATCATTAAAATGTCATGAACAAGAACAGAGAATAATCATAAAGGCTAAAGGAAGGCTTTTACATCTCGGAGCACTAGAATACTCGGGGGTCAAAGTTATGCTGCAGCTATACAAAGCCCTGGTTAGCCAACACCTGGAGCACTGAGAGCAGTTCTGGGCACCATGCCTTAGGAAGGTTATATTGGCCTTGGAGAGTACAGCGTCGATTTACCAGAATGATACTCAGACTCCAAGGTTTAAGGTATGAGGAAAAATTGCACAAATTAGGACTGTATTCATTAGAATTTAGGTTAAGGGCTGATCTGATCGAAGTTTAAGATATTAAGCGGAACAGATGGGGTAGATAGAGAGAAACTATTTCTGCTGGTTGGGGATTCTAGGACTCGGGGCATAGTCTAAAAATTAGAGCCAGAATTTTTAGCAGTGAAATGAGGAAACACATTTGTACATAATGAGTGGTAGAAGTTTGGAACTCGCTTCCTCAAGCACCAATTGATGCTAGGTCAGTTGTTAATTTTAAATCGGAGATTGATAGCTGTTTGTTAACTAAAGGTATTAAAGAATCTGGTCAAAGGTGGGTATATGGAGTAAGGTCGCAGATCAGCCAGGATCTCATTGAATGGGGGAAACAGGCTCGAAGGGCTCAATGGCATACTCCTGTTCCTATGGAGCAGTTGCCAGGACTGGTGAACTAATCCAAATAGAGATTCATTTGCTGAGACTCTGCAGCAGTTGTTTTCTGCTGTTAAATATCAGAATCAAATTGATCAGAATGCACCAATTGAAGCAGAAAATTCAGCACTTTCTGGGGAGGTGAATGGCCGAGACACATTGATACTGAACTGTGTTTAGTGAGCAACAGAACAAGGAGGAAGAGACAATCTCACACAGACACATACACACACGTAGAGACATACCCACATAAGCACATACACAAGCACGCACACATTCATATATCAAAATATATACATAAACACATACACAGCCACAAAGATTGACACACATACACTTTTCTAACTGGCGAGAAGCTCGGAGCTGTGGATGAGCAGAGATTTTTCAGAGCAGGGGTATAAAAGGATACGGAGGTAAAGCAGGTGGAAGGAGTTAAGAGACAGATCAGCCCTGATCTCACTGAATGGGGGAACAGGCTCGAGGAGCTGAATGGCCTGTTCCTGTTCCGATGTTCCTTCCTCCACTTTATCTCCAGTGTCACCATCAAGCACTCCCAGGGCACATACAATACTGAGCACATCCTCATTACCTTGGCATTACTACTGTCACTCTGTCCCCAGCCCTACTCCAGACCATTTCTGTTCCTGAATTTATAAACTAGGAAAACTTAAACGATAAATCCTCAGGACTGGATGAATTGCATCCGTGCAAACTAAACCATGCAAAGGAAGAGCCCATCGAGAGAATTGTGTTCAGTTCTGGACCTCACGAATGATGTATTAGCTTTGGCGGGGGTGCAGTACAGATTCAGCAGATTGATACCGGGGCTAAAAGGGTTAAATTATGAGGACAGGTGGCATAGACAAGTCTTTTACTTCCTTGAAGATAGAAAATGAAGGATGATATCATTGACATTTTAAGATGACAGAGAGATACTATTTCATCTGGTGGAAGAGTCCAGATCAAGGGGAATAAACTTAAAATTAAAGCTAGGCCGTTCAAGGGTGAGGCCAGGATGCACTTCTTCACACAAAGGTCAGTCGCAATCTGGAAATCTCTCCCTCAAAAATCTGGAGCTCAACTAAAACATTCAAGACTCAGACTGACTGATTTTTGTTAGGTTGGGTTCAGTGTCTGTATATTGACACACAAAGACAAACACACACACACAGACATGCTGAAACACACACATGGGTTAAGGGCGTAGGTGGATTGAAAGGGTTTAAGCAGACTTTTAAAGGCACTTGTTCGTCAGTTCCTCTGTCGATTTCGGGCCTGGTTTGGTACAAATCTGACCTCTCACCAAGGACTCTGTTTGAACTCCCCACATTCATTTCACACAAGTCCTTCAGATTGGCAGGGGTGAAAGGTCAGTGTTTTGACCTTCTGTGACACCCAGCTGACAGCTGAAGATTGTTTCGAGTGCTGTACCATGTCTTTTCAGAATTCACTATAGAATTACATAGTATTTACTGCACAGAAACAGGCCATTCGGCCCAACATGTCCATGGCGGTGTTTATGCTCCACACGAGCATTCTCTCACCTTACTTCACCTCACCCTATCATATCCTTCTATTCCTTTCTCCCTCATGTACGTATCTAGCTTCCCCTTAAAGGCACTCTGCTACTCACCTGAACTCCACGTGCGAGCAAGCTCTACATTCTAACCACTCTCTGGGTAAAGAGGTTTCTCCTGAATTCCTTATTGGATTTATTAGTGACTATCTTATATTTAGTCCCTAGTTTTGGACTCCCACAAGTGGTAACATCTTGTCTACATCTACCCTAACAAACAGCTACATAGAGATCTTTATATATATATATATATATAAAGATCTCTATGAGCCTTCTCTTTTCGAGAGAAAGAGCCCCAGCATGTTCAGCCATTCTGGATACTGAAAACCTCTCACTTCTGGTGTCATCCTTGGAAATCTTTTTTGCAACAGCCACAGTCCAGTATATCTTTTTCATTATATGGAGACCAAAACTGATCACAGTATTCCAAGTGTGGTCCAACCAAGGTTATATATACGTTTAACAAACCTTCTCTGCTTTGCAGTTCTTTTACTCTAGAAATGAGACCCAGTGCTTTATTTACATTTCCATTGCCTTGTTAACCTGCTTTTAATGATTTGTGCATCTGTTCCCCTAGATCACTGGTGGGCAAAATACAGCCCATGGGCCATATCTGGCCCGCCAAGACATTCTATCCGGCCCGCTAGATGGGACAGAAATAGAACGCGAGCCGGAGCTCGAGCTGCACATTCGTCTATCCACTTTCACTTCTCATGAGTCAGTGACAGAACCAAACTGCAGCCAAGGAAAAAATATAGGAATACTTCATTCAAATTAATAACTTGCCAAAGCGATTCTCTCTGGCCGATTTTAAAAGGATTCGTTCCGTAATTCTAGGCGCCAATGGCAGACATCAGTACCCAGAATGCACTGCGTACTAGAAGATGCCCTATCCAATTTAGAGTGGAGTCATGGCTGCTCATCTCCACAAATCTTTTACCGAAGAAAGTGACTGGCTCTGCATCTTTCTTCTCCCGGTACAATGGCAGGGGAGTTCTCATCTCGCACCAATTGGGACAGCATTAGTAATCTTTGCAGAGGGACATAATGATGACTGAGGTGGAAAAATGATGCTGACACAGGCTCTAAAGGGGCTACAGTTCTATTTCACAGCACTGATTTAGAGAGACCAGAAGATACCACAACATTTTCAACTTTTATCTTTGATTCGGTCCAAGTCAGCATGGATTTATGAAAGGGAAATCATGCTTGACAAATCTTCTAGAATTGTTTGAGGATGTAACTAGTAGAGTGGACAAGAGGGAGCCAGTGGATGTGGTGTATTTAGACTTTCAAAAGGCTTTTGACAAGGTCCCACTCAAGAGATTAGTGTGCAAAATTAAAGCACATGGTATTGGGGGTAATGTACTGACGTGGATAGAGAACTGGTTGGCAGACAGGAAGCAAAGAGTAGGAATAAACAGGTCCTTTTCGGAATGGCAGGCAGTGACTAGTGGGGTACCGCAAGGTTCAGTGCTGGGACCCCAGCTATTTACAATATACATTAATGATTTAGACGAAGGAATTGAATGTAATATCTTCAAGTTTGCAGATGACACTAAGCTGGGTGGCAGTGTGAGCTGTGAGAAGGCTGCAGGGTGACTTGGACAGGTTAGGTGAGTGGGCAAATACATGGCAGATGCGGTAGGTATAATGTAGTTAAATGTGAGCTTATTCACTTTGGTGGTAAAAACAGGAAGGCAGATTATCTGAATGGTGACAGGTTAGTAAAAGGGGAAGTGCAACGAGACCTGGGTGTCATGGTACATCAGTCATTGAAAGTTGGCATGCAGGTACAGCAGGTGGTGAAGGCGGCAAAAGGCATGTTGTCCTTCATAGCGAGAGGATTTGAGAATAGGAGCACGGAGGTCTTACTACAGTTGTTCAGGGCCTTGGTGAGGCCACACCTTGAATATTGTGTACAGTTTTGGTCTCCTAATCTGAGGAAGGACATTCTTGCTATTGAGGGAGTGCAGCGAAGGTTCACCAGACTTATTCCTGGGATGACAGGACTGACATATGAAGAAAGACTGAATCGACTCGGCTTATATTCCATGAAATTTAGAAGAATGAGAGGGGATCTCATAGAAACATAAAATTCTGACGGGATTGGACAGGTTAGATGCAGGAAGAATGTTCCCGATGTTGGGGAAGTCCAGAACCAGGGGTCACAGTCTAAGGGTAAGGGGTAAGCCATTTAGGACTGAGAGGAGAAGAAACTTCTTCACTCAGAGAGTTGTGAGCATGTGTAATTCTCTACCACAGAAAGTTGTTGAGGCCAGTTCGTTAGATATATTCAAATGGGAGTGAGAAGTGGCCCTTACGGCTAAAGGGATCAAGGGAAATGGAGGGAAAGCAGGAATGGGGTACTGAACAGATGATCATATTGAATGGTGGTGCAGGCTCGAAGGGCCGAATAGCCTACTCCTGCACCTATTTTCTATTTTTCAATGTTTCATTTATAAGCAGTACCGGATACAAGTTGTGTATGTAAGATAGCATCTGACTACTACATGAATTTATGGTTATGCAATGTTTTAATGTTTTTGAGCACGGTCCCTTTAAATTTGCTGCACAGCCGGGCACGATGCAGCTGCACAAAAGCACAGTGTCTCTTCCAGTGGCAGGAGCTGGGGATCAGTCTGCGCGGGACCCAGCGATTGGTAAAATATTGGTGGGCGGCACTCAACAGCTCACCAAAACTTTGTTAAGTGGCCCTCCAGCCCAAATAATTGCCCCCCCCTGCCCTAGATCTCTTTGCTCCTCAACACCATTTAGACACTTTTTTCCCAAAAATGGAAGACTTGCATTTATACTGCACCTTTCACCACCACCACACATCTCAAAACAAAGCTTTAAAGCAAATGAAGTACTTTTGGAGCGTAGTCACTGTTGTAATGTGGGAAACGCAGCACCAATTTGCGCACAACAAGCTCCCACAAACAGCAATGTGATGAGAACATAAGAAATAGGAGCAGGAGTAGGCCATTCGGCCCATTGAGCCTGCTCCACCATTCAATAAGATCATGGCTGTTCTGACCATGGACTTGGCTCCGCTTCCCTGCCTGCTCCCCATAACCCTGTATTCCTTTATCACTCAAAAATCTGTCTATCTCCACCTTAAGGATATTCAAAGACCCAGCCTCCACAGCTCTCTGGGGCAGAGAATTCCACAGATTTACAACCCTCAGAAGAAGTTCCTCCTCATCTCAGTTTTAAATGGGCAGCCCCTTATTCTGAGACTATGTCCCCTAGTTTTAGTTCCCCTATGAGTGGAAATATCCTTTGTGCATCCACCTTGTCGAGCCACCTCATTATCTTGTATGTTTCGATATGATCACCTCTCATTCTTCTGAACTCCAATGTGTATAGGCCCAACCTACTCAACCCACCTTCATAAGTCAACTCCGGACTCAACCGAGTGAACCTTCTCTGAACAGCCTCTAATGAAAGTATATCCTTCCTTAAATAGAGACCAAAACTGTATGTAGTACTCCAGGTGTGGCCTCACCAATACCCTGTACAGTTGTAGCAGGACTTCTCTGCTTTTATACTCTATTCCCTTGTGATAAAAGCCAACATTCCATTTGCCTTCCTGATTACGTGCTGTACCTACATACTAACTTTTTGTGTTTTGTGCACAAGGATCCCCAGATCCCCCTGTACTGCAACACTTTGCAATTTTTCTCCATTTAAATTGTAATTTGCTTTTCTATTTTTACTGCCAAAGTGGGTCAATGTGAGGATAACCTCACATTTTGCCACTTTATACTCCATCTGCCAGATTTTTGCCCACTCACTTAGCCTGTCTATATTCCTCTGCAGATTTTTTTGTGTCCTCCTCACAATTTGCTTTCCCACCCATCTTTGTACCATCAGCAAATTTGGCTACATTACACTCGGTCCCTTCATCAAGTCATTAATATAGATTGTAAATAGTTGAGGACCTAGCACCCTGCGACACCCCACCATTCACTGTTGGCCAACCGGAAAATGACCCATTTATCCCGACTCTCTGTTTTCTGTTAGTTAGCCAATCCTCTACCCATGCAAATATATTGCCCCCTACCCAGTGAACTTTTATCTTGTGCAGTAACCTTTTATGTGGCACCTTATCGAATGCCTTCTGGAAATCCAATTAAACTACATCCACTGGTTCCCCCTTATCCACCCTGCTCGTTACATCCTCAAAGAGCTCCAGCAAATTTGTCGAACATGATTTCCCTTTCATAAAACCATGCAGACTCTGCTTGATTGAATTATGCTTTTCCAAATGTCCTGCTACTGCTTCCTTAATAATGGACTCGAGCATTTTCCCCAACGACAGATGTTAGGCTAACTGGTCTATAGTTTCCTGCTTTTTGTCTGCCTCCTTTTTTAAATAGGGGCGTTACATTTGCGGTTTTCCAATCCTCTGGGACTGCTGCAGAATCCAATGAATTTTGGTAGATTACAACCAATGCATCCACTATCTCTGCAGCCACCTCTTTTAAGACCCTAAGATGTAAGCCATCAGGTCCTGGGGACTTGTCTGCCTTTAGTGGCACTATTTTACCGAGTACGACTTCATTAGTGATAGTGTTAAGTTCCTCCCTCCATATAGCCCCTTGATTATCCATTATTAATTCTCCAGTCTCATCCTCGAGGGGATAACGACCAGACAATCTGTTTCTGTAATGTTGAAGGATAAATACTGGCCAGGAGACCGGGAATAACTCCTCTGCTCTTCCTCGCAATAGTGTCATGGGACCTTTTACATGCACCTGAGGGAGCAGACGGGGCTGCGGTTTAACGTCGCTTCTGAAAGACGGCACCTGATAGTGCAGCACTCCCTCAGCACTGCACTAGATTGTCAGCCGAGATTTTTGTGCTCAAATCCCTGGTGTGGGAATTGTACCCACAATCTTATAACTCAGAGGTGAGAGTGCTCCTCACTGAGCCACAGCTGACACCGAGTACGTGGCCTCCTTATTCCACCTACCAAAATGCACCACGTCACAGCTATTTATATTGGAAGTAGAATCATAGAAGTTTACAGCACAGAAGGAGGCCATTTTGGCCCATCGTGCCCGTGCCGGCCAACAAGAGCCTATCCAGCCGTAACCCTGTAGGTTACGACACTTCAAGTGCACATCCAAGTATTTTTTTAATGTGGGTGAGGGTTTCTGCCCCTACCACCCTTTCAGGCAGTGAGTTCCAGACCCCCACAACCCTCTGCGTGAAGACATTTCCCCTCAAATCCCCTCTAAATCTTTTACCAATTATTTTAATTTATGCCCCCTGGTTGTTGAACCATCTGCTAAGGGAAATAGGCCCTTTCTATCCACTATATCTAGGCCCTCATAATTTTATACACCTCAATGAGGTTTCCTCTCAGCCTCCTCTGTTCCAAGGAAAATAAATCCAGCCTATCCAATCTGTCCTCATAGCTAAGATTCTCCACTCCCGGCAACATCCTCAAATCTCCTCTGTACCCTCTTCAATGCAATCATGTCCTTCCTGTAATGTGGTGACCAGAACTGCACGCAGTACTCCAGCTTTTTGTTTTTAAAAACAGTTCAAGCATAACCCCCTGCTCTTGTATTCTGTGCCTCGGCTAATAAGCATTCCGTTGGCATTCTTAACCACCTTATCTATCTGTACTGCTACTTTCAGGGATCTGTGGACATGCACTCCAAGGTCCCTTTGTTCCTCCACATTTCTCAGTGTCCTACCATTTAATGTGTATTCCCTTTCCTTGTTAGCCCTCCTCACATGCATTACCTCACACCTCTCTGGATTAAATTCCATTTGCCATTGTTTTGACCAGTTGATTGATATCTTCCTGCAGCCCGCGGCTTTCTTCATTATCAACCACACAGCCGATTTTAGTATCATCTGCAAACTTCCTAATCATAGCCCCTATATTCAAGTCTATATTCAAGTATATCACAAAAAGCAAGAGACCTAGTACTGAGCCCTGCAGAACCCCACTGGAAACATCCTTCCAGTCACAAAAACATCCATCAACCATTACCCTTTGCGTCCTGCCTCTGAGCCAATTTTGGATCCAACTTGCCACTTTGCCCTGGATCTCATGGGCGTTTACTTTCGTGACCAATCTGCCATGTGGGACCTTATCAAGCTTTGCTAAAATCTATATACACTACATCATACGCTTGGCCCTCATCCACCCTCCTCGAAAAATTCAATCAAGTTAGTTAGACACGACCTTCCCTTAACAAATCCGTGCTGACTGTCCTTGATTAATCCATGTCCTTCAGGATTTTTTCCAATAATTTTCCTACCACTGAGGTTAGGCTGACTGGTTTGTAATTACTCAGCCTATCCCTTTCGCCCTTCTTAAACAAAAGTACCACATTAGTAGTCCTCCAGCACCATATCTAAAGCCAGAGAGGATTGGAAAATGGTGGTTGAGCAGTTATAATGAGGGATGTTCAAGAGGTCAGAATTTGAGGAGCAAGACAGCTTGCGGGGTTGTGAGGCTGAAAAAGATTACAGAGATAGGGAGGAGCGAGACCATGGAATGATTTGTAAACAAGGATGAGAATTTTGAAATCGAGGCTTTGTTTAACTGGGAGCCAATGTAGGTCAGAAAGCACAGGAGTGATGGGTGATCTTGACTTGATGTGGGTTAGTACATGGGGGGCTGAGATTTGGATGACTTCAAGTTTACGTAGTGAGGAATGTGGGAGACCGGCCAGGAGTGAGTTGGAGTAAGTCAAGTCTAGAGGTAACAAAGACATGGATGAGGGTTTCAGCAGCACAAGAGCTGACGCAGGGGCGGAGGTGTGTAATGTTATGGAGGTGGAAAAAGGCGGTTTTAGTTATGCCACGGATATGTGGCTTGAAACTCATTTTAGGGTCAAATATGACACCTAGGTTGTGAACAGTCTTGTTCTCCCTCAGATTGTTGCTAGGGAGAGGGATGGAGTCAGTGGTTAGGGAACGCAGTTTGTGGCGGGGACCAAAGATAATGGCTTCGGTCTTCCCAACAGTTAATTGGAGAAAATTTCTGCTCATGTTGGACAAGCAATCTGACAATTTAGATACCAAGCATGGGTCGAGACAAGTGGTGGAGAGGTAGAGCTGGGTATCGTCAGCGTACATGTAGAAACTGACTCCGTGTTTTCAGATGATATCGCCAAGGGGCAGCATATAGGTGAGAAATAAGAGGGAAACAAGGACAGATCCTTGGGGGACACCAGAGGTAACAATGCAGGAGTGGGAAGAGAAGCCATTGCACGATATTTTCTGGCTACGATTAGATAGGTAGGAATGGAACCAGGCGAGTGCAGTCCCACCTAGCTGGACATTGGTGGAGAGGTGTTGGAGGAGGATGGAGTAGTCAACTGTGTCAGAGGTGCAGCAGAGGTTAGAACCTAAAGCAAGTTTTCCTATATTAACAGTGACTCCAATCCACTTATGTTACGGTATAAGAACACACAAAATAGGAGGCGGCCATTCGGCCCCTCGAGCCTGATCCACCATTCAATATCATAGCTGATCTTCTACCTCAACTCCACTTTCCTCATATCCCTTCATCCCTTAATATTCAAAAAAGTGCATCAACCTCTGTCTTGAATATACTCAAAGACGGAGCATCCATAGCCCTTTGGGGTAGAGACTTCCAAAGATTCACCATCCTCTGAGTGAAGAAATTTATCTTCATCTCAGTCCTAAATGGGCAACCACTCATTCAGAGATTGTGACTCCTGGTTCTAGACTCCCAGCCAGAGGAAATATCCTTGCTGCATCTACCCTGTCAAGCCCTGTAAGAATTGGGTATGTTTTAATTAGATCACCTCTCATTCTTCTAAACTACAGAGAATATAGGCCTAATCTACTTAATCTGTCCTCATAGGACAATCCCCCCATCCCAGGAATCAGTCAGGTGAACCTTCATTCCTCAATGGCAAGGATATCCTTTCTTAGGTAAGGAAACCAAAACTGTACACAATACTTCAAATGTGGTCTCACCAGGGCAGTATGTAATTGCAGTAATACATCTTTACTCTTATACTCAAACCCTCTTATAATAAAAGATAAACATACCATTTGCTGTCTTAATTGCTTCCTGTACCCACATGTTAACTTTCAGTGATTCATATACATGGACACCCAGGACCCTCTGAACAACAGCATTTTCCAATCATTCAGCATTTACAAACTACTCTGCTTTTCTATTTTTCCTACCAAAGTGGATAACTTCACATTATATTCCATTTTCCATCTTCTTGCCCACCTCACTTAGCCCATCTATATCCCTTTGACGTTTCTTTGCATTTTGCATCATCCTCACAACTTACATTCCCACCTAGCTTTGTATCATCAGCAAACTTGGATATCATCCAAATCATTGATATATATTGTGAATAGCTGGGGCCCAAGCCCTGATCCTTACGGTACCACTCCACGAGTTACAGGCTGCCAACCCGAAAATTACCCGTTTATTCCTACTCTGTTTTCTGTCCGTTAATCAATCCTCAATCCATGCTCGTGTCCACAGTAAATGACACAAGGTCAGCCCGCTGAATGGAACCTCGGGCACCCTGAGCTTGATCTCCGGTGTCTCCAGTCCTGATTGCCCCCTTACATCAGTCTCCCCTCACTTTTATACCCTGCAGTGATTCATCTCTGGCACCGGACTCTTCTTTGTCTTCTCTGCTGGGTTTTGGCAAGAAGCTGGGAAAAGACAGCTGGAACTTCTCTAATCTGTGATTTACAAGGACACTTTCCCTGGTGCCCAGCAGTTACTTTTCTTCAGTAATTTTCCGATTATCCCTAAACTCCCCTACCTGCTGTTAGTTGTTCTTTCTTATAGTTTCATAATTATAGGTATAAACATCACACATTATAATCTAACCTATTCTATTACTCACTCGGCTTTGAGCTTATATTGTACTATTTTATGATTTTATAACCAATCCTCAATCCATGCGAGTACATTACCCCCAATCCTATGAGCTCTAATTTTGTTTATTTCTTGTCGAATGCCTTCTGAAAATCCAAATACACCATATCCACTGGTTCCCCCTTATCTGTTCTGCTAGTTACCACCTCAAAAAATGCTAACAGATTTGTCAAACATGATTTCAGTTTTATAAATCCGTATTGACTCTGCCCAATCCTATTATTATTTTTAATAGTGCCCTGTTACCACATCCTCATAATAGAATCTAACATTTTCCTTATAACTGACGTCAGGCTAACTGGTCTGTGGTTACTTGTTTTCTCTCCCTCCTTTCTTAAATAGTGGGGTTATATTTGGTACCTTCCAACCCGCACGAAGGGAGAGAGAGCGAATGAGTGAGAGGAAGATTGACACGGAAGGGAGAGAGAGCTGGATAGAGTGAGATCAAACAGACAGCAAAGTAAGTGAGACAGAGTGAGACTTAAATCCAAAAGGGGGAGTGGGAGAGACAGAATGAGGCAGAGAAAGAGAGGAAAGGAAGAGAAGGTATTGGCCGGGATGGTAAGAGAGAAGAGAATGAGGCAGAGAGAAGAGAGGAGCGAAAGAGGTAGACTGAGAGCATAGCAGAAAGAGGGACAGAGAAGCAGAGAAGAGAAAGGTGGAAAGAGTGAGAGACAGTGAGGCAGAGAGAAATGAGAGAGGTAGAGATCTTATTGAATGGCGGAGCAGGCTCGAGGGGCCAAATGGCCTACTCCTGCTCCTATTTCTTATGTTCTTAATAGAGCAAATGTGAATTAGAGAGAGAGAGAGAGAGAGAGAAGGTGGGGGGGGGGAAGAGAAATTGAGAAAGAAACAGGTGAAGATATGAGTGCTTCTTCGGCAGCCCCTCCCAAACCCTCGACCTCTACCATCTGGAAGGACAAGGGCAGCAAGCACATGGGAACACCACCACCACCACCATGTTCCCCTCCAAGTCACACACCATCCTGATCTGTAAGAATATCACCGTTGCTTTGTCGCTGGGTCAAAATCCTGGCACTCCCTCCCTCATCATCATCATAGTGAGAATGTGTAAAGAAGGGCTGAGAATGTGGTAGATGGATAGAGAATGTGGCAAAAGGATGGAGATAGGGAATCATGGGAAAATAGATAAAGAAATGCCAAGATGCAGACAACTGCAGAATCGACAGAAAAAAAAGGGGTTACCAAGAGTTGAGGTTGAGGTTAAACACGGGTCATGAGAAAGACGCAAGGCGGCACAAAGAAAGAAAGCAATCCTAGATAGAAGGGGAAAAGTAATAGCTTTTACTGATAAGGAGGAAGGGAAACTAATTGGGTTCTTTACTGATAAGGGAAGACAGTGTAGTGAAGCTATAACTAACCTGACCCTGACACCAGCCCTAATTGAGAGACTTTCTTGCCTGCCATTGGACGTACTCGGGGGGGGGAGGGGGGGGGGGGGTGGGGGGAGCCAGAAAGGGAATGGATAGACCAAGTGCTAATCAAATGTGTTCTGTTTTGAAAATGTATAACTATTGGTATTTCACGCTGAAAAAAGGACTTGTCCAGAGGAAGGTAAACAGTTTCTGATTGAGAGTGTCCCTTTGTCTTGACAAGTCCCAGCCGGAGAATCTTCAATAAAGGTCTTTTACAGAAAAGGCAAAAAGGTGTTCGCGTCAGTGTATTCACTGAAACACATTGAGGGAAAAAGAATCCGTATTTACAATAGACAGTCCCTCGAATCAAGGATGACTTGCTTCCACGTCAAAAAGTTCACAGGTGTTTCAATGAAGGACGTAAAATTCCAGGTCCCATATTACATGTTGAAGGGTGGAAGAAGTCTGTGCGTGGATTTTTTTTTAAAAAAACGTGTGGTGACCGTTGCACACCAGCCACCACACGGGCTTGACAGAGCTAGGTCTTGGTCCAGGAGCAAGGATTAACCAAAACGACCAGAGACCAGCTCTGCTGCACGGACTTAATGCGCACGTATGTCGCAGTGTGGATGGCCCGTGCTGCCCCTGGGCCCCTCGCCTCTTCTGGTCCCCAAACACACGCCTCTCCTAGGTCCCGATCTTGTCCCGCTACAATCTCTTGCCGCTCCTTCGCCCTGACCTCACCGCTCCACCACACGGACTGCAGCGGTTCAAGGTGGCTCACAACCATCTTCTTAAGGGCAATTAGAGATGGGTAATAAATGCTGGCCTTGCCAGCGAAGCCCACATCCCATGAACGAATTAAAAAAGTCACCTTCTCTTTTCAAGAGGAAGAGACTCAGCCTGTTCATCCTTTCCTAATAGGCATAACCTCACATTTCTGGTATCATAATTGTAAATCTAATTTCCATCCTCGCCAATGCCTCTATCCTTTTTATAATATAGAGATCACAATTGTACACAGTACTCCAAATGTGGTCCAACCGAGGTTCGATACAAATTCAGCATAACTTAGCTACTTTTCAATTCAATCCCCCTGGAAATAAACCCGAGTGCTTGGTTTGCTCTTTTTAACGGTCGCTACTTTTGGTGATTTTTGCATTTGTATTCCGAGATCACTTTGCTCTTCTGCCCCATTTAGATTCTGGTTTTCCAACTAATATGTGATCTCCTTATTTCTGTTACCAAAACGCAATACCTCACATTTATCAGTGTTGAAATTCATTATATGCCAATTCTGCAAATATATTAATGTAATAAGACATGTAGTACAGCAGGGATTAGATACAGAGTAAAGCTCCCTCCACATTTTCTTTTAGCCATTTTCCCATGATCCTATTCAACTGACACATTCACAACTCTTCTATTCACATTCTCAACTCCTTCCACCTGCTTTACCTCCGTATCCTTTTATACCCCTCCCCCGAAAAATCTCTGCTCATCCACAGCTCCGAGCTTCTCGCCGTTAGAGAAGTGTATGTGTGTCAATCTTTGTAGCTGTGTATGTGTTTATGTATATATTTTGATATATGAATGTGTACGTGCTTGTGTATGTGCTTCTGTGGGTATGTCTCTACGTGTGTGTATGTGTCTGTGTGAGATTGTCTCTTCCTCCTTGTTCTGTTGCTCACTAAATGCAGTTCAGTATCAATGTGTCTCGGCCATTCACCTCCCCAGAAAGTGCTGATTTTCTGTTTCAATTGGTGCATTCTGATCAATTTGATTCTGGTATTTAACAGCAGAAAACAACTGCTGCAGAGTCTCAGCAAATGAATCTCTATTTGGATTATTTCACCGGTCCTGGCAACTGCTCCATAGGAACAGGAGTAGGCCATTGAGCCCCTCGAGCCTGTTCCCCCATTCAATGAGATGATGGCTGATCTGTGACCTTACTCCATATACCCACCTTTGACCAGATCCTTTAATACCTTTAGTTAACAAACAGCTATCAATCTCCGATTTAAAATTAACAACTGATCTAGCATCAATTGGTGTTTGAGGAAGCAAGTTCCAAACTTCTACCACCCATTATGTGTACATGTGTTTCCTCATTTCACTGCTAAAAGTTCTGGCTCTAATTTTTAGACTGTCCCGAGTCCTAGAATCCCCAACCAGCGAAATAGTTTCTCTCTATCTACCCCATCTGTTCCGTTTAATATCTTAAACTTCGATCAGATCAGCCCTTAACCTAAATTCTAGGGGATACAGCCCTAATTTGTGTAATTTTTCCTCATACCTTAAATCTTGGAGTCCAAGTATCATTGTGGTAAATCTACGCTGCACTCGCTCCAAGGCCAATATAACCTTCCTAAGGCATGGTGCCCAGAACTGCTCACAGTGCTCCAGGTGTTGGCTAACCAGGGCTTTGTATAGCTGCAGCATAACCTCTACCCCATAGTATTCTAGTGCTCTAGATGTAAAAACCAGCGTTCCATTAGCCTTTCTGATTATTTTCTGTACTTGTTCATGACATTTTAATGATCTCTGTACCTGGACTCCCAAGTCTCTGTGGACCTCCACTGTTTTTAGCTTTTTACCATTTAGAAAGTACCTTCTTGTATCCTTTTTAGGTCCAAAGTGGATGACCTCACATTTGTCTACATTGAAATCGATTTGACGCAGTTTTGCTCATTAACTTAATCTATCGCTATCCCTTTGAAATTTGATGCTTTCAACTACACTGCCTGCAATGCCATCTTTCTTTTGTGTCAGCGGCAAATTTAGATATATGACTTTCTATTGCCATCAACTAAGTCATTAATAAATACTAGGGATAGTTGAATCCCCAACACAGATCCCTGTGGGACACCACATCCTGCCAACTTGAGAACCAACCTTTGTCCCTACCCTCTGTCACCTACAGCTCAGTCAATTTCCTAACCAGGTCAATAATTTGCAATGAATTCCTACTATCACCAAATTCCTCCACCCTGCTTGCAATCCACTTATCTGTGATGTTACAAGAAAAAGCTATATTCCAATCTGGTGATTATTTACCTTACTCACCGAATACCTACCAGTGAATTCGTACTATCACCAAATTAATCCAATCGGCTTGTGTGAACGATCCAGTGATGGATTCCCACCAGCCCGAGCTCTCTCTCTAAATCTACTGGGCCTTGTTTTCCATTATTTTTGACAGCCTATGTCTGTTTTTGAAGCAGTTTGGTCATTTTGTGCATTTATCTGAAACTTTTGAATAATCGGCAAGCGACACGTACTGATCTGCTGAGTTTTATTTCCAGAGGACACCTATGCCGCGAGGGAGCAGGTTTCATAGCCAGGTTAAAATAGAATAAACCCAAACTCACATTCCAGAGATTGACGGGTACAAAAAAAACCTACACTCTCATACTAGTAGCTGACAGGTAGAGTAAAACCCGCACTCGCATAGCAGAGACTGACAGGTACAGAATTAAACCCACATTCCCATAGCAGAGACTGACAGGTACAGAATAAAACCCACACCCAGTTATCAGAACAATAATATGCAGCAAGTAAAACCCATAGTCCCCTATCATAGTCCCTGACAGGGACACACTCACACACCAGAGACTGACGGAAAGAGTAAAACTCTCTAGGAAATCCCACTCCAGTGTCCGGCTCACCGAATCATTTTGCTGGTAATTCGGATTATAATTAAAATTCTCTCAATGTGGCCCATTTAATTGGTGATAAAAGCAACTTGTGAAACAATCCCATTTTTGCTGATTTAAATAGTGACAAAAAGATGGTCTGAGCATGCACTAAGTACATGCTGCTCCCCCCTCTCACCGCCTAGTGTTTAAACCGACGGGAAGGGCCCATGTGAGCTCCCCTCCCCCAGCTCTGTCAGCGGCTGCCGTTTCCTCTCTACTGGGCTGATGATCGTTCAACACATCAGGAAGCGGAGATATCCCGGGCCCGAGTAAGGGAGCAAACAGCAGCCTCCTTACAGCAGCTCATCACATTAGCACTGTGTCCACAGATGGGCTTTGAGTCGGGGTAAGTTCAGCGGCAGTCGGGGGCTGTCTGTAAGAGGTGGAGTGGAGCAGGAATTAGTTCTGGAACATGGAGTGAGTGGGGGAAGGGAGAGGCCATTCTCGGGCTGTGTGTGTACGGTGTAAGGTAACAGAGAAAGTAAATCACCTCGCTCTTTCAAATCAGTGCTGCTTTCTTTCCCCAAATCAGTAGTGAATGTTCCTGATTCAGTTCCAATCTCACAGTGTCTGTTGTTCTTGGACATTGAACAGTGGAAACACAGCCTGACTGTGGAGTGTCACAAAGTGCATCTATTGCAGGCACCAGGAGAGGAGTGTGAAAGGAGACATTTCAATAATCGGTTATTTTGTTTCGGTGTGTTGAATTCTCTAGAACCGTGTTGCAGGTGATCGAGAGATACATTGTCGCTCCCTCAGATACATCTGTGACATTCTGTTAACTGTACAGGCTCTCAGCTCTGTTTCATTAGACTGAAAACAATTGTTGTACAGCCCAGATACCTGTGGTTATAATCCAGGAAGCGATTCAGAACTTTACAGATTGTCCCATGGAAGTGGGAGATATAAACCTGGACTCTGCCAATCGGGTGTTCCCATTCATGGACCAGTGCTGGGTTTGGGTTGTGTCTGGATGCTGATAACTTACTATAGAACTGTCTGACACAGCTGGTGTGGGGAATCTGATCACTCACCACACCTCCGCCACGACCGTCCCGCTCCTCTGCTCATGGTCGTGGCGGAGGTGTGGTGAGTGATCGAGATGGAGGGGCATTGAGGGATCGTGGCTGAGATTCGGTGGGTGATCGTGGCGGAGGTTCGGCAAATGTTTGGTGTGGATGTGCGGTGGGAGATCATGGCGGAGGTGCGGCGAATGTTTGTGGCGGAGGAGTGGCGAGAGATTGTGACGGAGGTGCGGCGAATGAGGGTACAAGGCCCAGAAGAGCCGATGGCCCAGGGGCAGCACAGGCCAGCCCACACTGGGTCTGTGCGCACTAGGTCTGTGCAGCCGAGCAGGTCTCCAGTCCTGGTCTACCCTTGCCACTGGATAAAGTCCTAGCTCTGTCAAGTACATGTGGTGGCTGATGTGCAACGGTCACCACACGTTAAAAAAATCCACGCACAGGCATCTTCCACCCTTTCAATTGGAGTCAGGATTGGAATATCAGGTCCTTCATTGAAACATCTGTGAGCTCATGTGGAAGCAAGTCATCCTGGTTCGAGGGACCGCCTATGATGATGATGATGATGAGAGAATCTGAGTGTCGCTGTACTGCAGTGAGGTCAGACAATGTCACTGTTTGTATCGCGCATTCCTCTCTCCAGATACTTTACTTTATTATAAAGAAACACATTAATTATAACTTTATTGTTATAGTCTACAGGCACCTGTCCATGACTTGTACCTAATATTGTTCTCATATTATTATTCTCAGAGCAAAATACTTCACCCCCAGAATAAATGTGATCTTTCCGCCACCTGGAACACAAGGAACAGTGCAGGCAGCTCCCTCTCACACACAGTAAGTACATTATCACTCAGAGCGCAGAGACACAGAACTGACCTCAATCATATTGTCACAGGTAGCAGAAGCTGTCTAGTCCCACAGTGATCCGAATCCCAGAGTTACATTATGAATCCCACAGTCACTTGGAACAGTACAATAAGATGTTGTTTCAAAGTCCAAACATATCGCTCTGAGAGGCAGATCCATTTTCACTCCCTTGCTCACACACAAGGACTGACTGACACGGTGTCAATCCACACTGGTGTCTGTACACTGACTCTCAAACCCAGCAACTAACATACAAGAGCAGAGAAACGGAGGTAATGGACTGAACCAAACCTCCTCCTGACATAATCACAGATAATCTCAAACTAGCATAGGCATAAAGAAGGAACAGAATCCAACAGTCACACAGCAAGAATAGCTGGCAACAAGAGACTGTCAATTACATAATAACTCTCGCACTCTCACACATCACCATTCTAACAGAGACATAGTGAACCCCACACCCACAAACAGTGCCGGGGACTGAGAGACACAGAATGGATCCCACACCCACAAACAGTGCCAGGGTTTGAGAGACACAGAATGGACACACCCACAAACAGTGCCAGGGACTTAGACACAAAATGGACCCCACACCCACAAACAGTGCCAGGGTTTCAGAGACACAAAATGGACCCCACACCCACAAATAGTGCCAGGGACTGAGAGACACAGAATGGATCCCACACCCACAAACAGTGCCAGGGACTGAGAGACACAGAATGGACCCACACCTACAAACAGTGCCAGGGACTGAGACACAGAATGGACCCCACACCTACACACAGTGCCAGGGACTGAGAGACACAGAATGATACATACTCTCGGGCACAGTGAATGACGGATTGAGATTGAATCACAATCACATATGGTAACACACTGACTGACTGGCAGATATAGGTTAAAATCCACACTCACATATCGGAAAGTGACTGGTGCAGAGTAAAATGGATATTCACATGACTTTTATTCTGTACCTCTCAGTTTTTGTTAATACATTCTGTAAACCAGCAGATACAGAATAAAATACACACTTGCATCCCAGAGTCAGACAGCTATAAAGTAAAACACACACTCACATACCAGAGACTGGAAGATATGACTAATATCCACACTCCTGTACAAGAAACTGGCAGGTACTGATTAAAATACACAATCACATCCTGGAAACTAACAATTGGAGAGTAACAACAACAGACAAATACCAGAAACTGACAGGTAAAGATTAAAACCAAACTCTCATTCCAAAAACTGACAGATACAGAGTAAAGCCCACACTCACACCACAGAGAGTGACACATACAGTCTATGACACACTCACGTGAGAAAATGACAGCTACAGAGTCAAACCCACATTCACATCCCAGAGAGTGACAGCTACAGAGCAAAATCAACAGCCACATAAAAGATACTGATCGATGCAGAGTCAAGCACACACTCACATCCCACAGCCTAACAGGTACAGATTAAAACAGACTCACACATCAGAAACTGACAGATACAGCACAAAAGCAGCACTATCACAGCAGAAACTGACAGGTACAGATTAAAACCCCTATTCATATACTAGAAACTGACAGGTACAAAATAAAACCCAACTCAGATTTGAGAAAATGAAAGTTACAGAGTACAACCCAGACTCACATCGCAGATATTAACATACAGAGTAAAACTCTCATTTTCATCCCAGAGCCTGAATGATAGAGGAAAACCACACTTGCATACCAGAAACTGACAGATACAGAGTAAAACTCACACACTCACATCAGAGACTAACAGATACAGAGTAAAATCCACACTTGCATCACACAGACAGACAGCTATAGAGTAAATTCTGCACTCCCATATCCGAGACTAAGCTATACAGAGTAAAACTTACACTTACATAAAAGACAATGAGAGATACCCACTCTCAGATATCATAAACTGACAGATACAGGCTAAAATCCACTCTCGCATATCAGAAACTGCCAGGTACTGATTAAAGCCCACGTTAACATACGAGAAAATGACAGGTACAGAATAAAACCCCACTCACATACCAGAGTCTGAATGATAAAGTGTAAAATCACACTCGCATAGCAGAGAATGACAGCTATAGAATAAAACCCACTCACATACCAAAGACGTGACTGATACAGAGTAAAACGCACACTCACATCCCAGAGACTGAGAACTACATAGTTTTACCTACATTCCTATACCGGAAACAGACAGGTACAGACAAAAAGTTAACACTCACATCCCAGAAACTGGCAGGTACAGAGGAAAACCCATGTTATAAATTCAGAAAATAACAGGTACAGAATAAAACTCACATAACAGAAACTGACAAGTACAGAATAAATCCCCCAATCACATACGAGAAACTGACAGGTACAGGATAATACCCACATTGACATACCAGAGACCGACAGGTACAGAGTAAAATCCACACTCACATCCCGGAGACAGGCAAAAACAGAGTGGAACTCGCAGTCACATTCCAGAAGCTGACATGGTGTATAATAAAACCCACTTTTGCCCACCAAAAACTGAAGAAAGAACAACACTCACGTATCAGATATTGACAGCTGTAAGAGAATAAGAAATAGTAGGCGGTAAGGCCGCTCGAGCCTGCTCCACAATTCATTACATTCATGGCTGAACTTCACCCTGAACTCCTGCCTGATACCCATTTCCCTTGATTCCCTTTGTTCTCTGTCTTGAATATACTCAATGACTGAGCATCTCAGACCTATGTGTATAGAATTCCAAAGATTCACATCCCTCTGAGTGAATACATTGCTCCTCATCTCAGTCCTAAGTGTCCGATCCCTTATCCTGAGACTGTGACCCCTAGATCGAGACTATCCAACAAATGGAAACAGCCTCACAGCATCTACCCTGCCAAGACTTCTAAGATTTTTTTTTTAGGTTTCAATGAGCTCCGCTCTCATTCTTCTAAACTCCAGAGTGTATCGGTGCATTTCACTCAATCTCTCTATCCCAGGATTCAATGTTGCACCCCCTCTAATATCCTTCCTTAGGCAATGAGACCAAAACTGTGCCCAGTAATCCAGATGTGGTCTCACCAAAGCCCTACATAATGGCAGCCACATTTCTTTACTCTTATACTCCAAACCCCTTGTAATAAAGGCCAACATATCCTTTACCTTCCTAATTGCTTGCAGTAGCTGCAAGTTAACTATATGTGATTTGTGCACAATGACACTCAAATCCCCCTGAATAACTACATTTGCTAGTCTCTCCTCTTTTAAACATTCTGCTTTTTGATTCATATAAAATTTAACACACACTCGCATCACATAGTCTGATCAATACAGTGTAAAACCCACACTCACATCCCATAGTCTGAACTATACAGTGTAAAACACACACTCACATCCCATAGTCTGAACTATACAGGGTGACAGATTGAGCAGAGACAGCGGCCTCTGAGCTTCCAGATCCACCTCCAAACTTCACACTCGAGCATTGAAATACTTGCCTGCTCCCCACCACCCCCGGCCACTCGTCTCCCTGCCCAGTGTTTAAACCGACGGGAAGGGCCCATGCGACCTCCCCTCCCCCAACTCTGCCAATGGCTGCCATTTCCTCTGTGCTGGGCTGATAATCGTTGACCACATCAGGGAGCGGAGATATCCTGGGCCAGAGTAAGGGAGCAAACAGCAGCCACCTTACAGCAGCTCATCGCGTTGGGACTGTGTCCGCAAATGGGCTTTGTCAGGGAATCGGGGGCTGTTTTGTAAGAGGCAGAATGGAGCAGGTAGTAGTTCGGGAACATGGAGTGAGTGGGGGAAGGGAGCGGGGATATCCCGGGCTGTGTGTGTACAGTGTAAGGTAACAGAGAAAGTTAATCACCACACTCTTTCAAATCATTGCTGGTTTCTGTCACCAAACCAGCAGTGAATGTTCCTGATTCAGTCCCAATCTCACCGTGTCTGCCCTTCTTGGACATTGAACAGTGGAAACACAGCCTGACAGTGAGGATGTGAGGAGTGTCACAAAGTGCATCTATTGCAGGCACCAGGACAGAAAGTAGACATTTCAAATTTGGTAATTTTGTTTCGGTGCGTTGAGTTCTCCAGAACCGTGTTGAAGGTGATCGAGAGATACATTGTCGCTCCCTCAGATACATCAGGATCCGGGCTCTGTGACATTCTGTTGACTGCACAGGCACTTAACTCGGTTCCAATAGACTGAGAGCAATTGTTGTACAGCTCAGGTACCTGTGGTTATAATCCAGAAAGCGATTCAGAATTTTACAGGTAGTCCTATGGGAGTGGAGGATATAAACCTCGATTGTATTAATCGGGTGATCCCATTCATGGACCAGTGCTGGGTTTGAGTTGCGTCTGGATGCTGATAACTTTCTATAGAACCGTCCTACACACCTGGTATGGAAAATCTGAGTGCCGCTGTACTGCAGTGAGGTCAGACAAGGACACTGTTTGAATCACGGTTTCCTCTCTCCAGATACTTTACTTTATTATAAACATATACATTCATTACAACTTTATTTTATATTTTCCCCATCAGTTGTCCATATCATAACTAATATTTTTATGGTATTATTATTCTCAAAGCAAAATACTTCATTGAGCCAGTATAAATATGATATTTCTTCCACCCAGAACACAAGACAAAGTGCAGGCAGCTCCTTCTCGCATACAGTAAGTACATTATCACTCACAGAGCGCAGAGACACAGAACTGACTTCAATCCTGTTATCACAGGCAGCAGAAGCTGTCAGTCCAACAGTGATCCGAAGTGGCTGAGTTTCATTGTGAATCTTACAGCCACACAGAGCGGTAGGATCAAATGCTGTTTCACTATTGAAACATATCACATTCATATACCAGATACTGAAATATACAGAATAAAACCCACACTTGCACACCAGAAACTGATGGGTATAGATTAAACCCACACTCATCGACCAGAAACTGACGGGTACAGATTAAACCACACACTTTTTACCAGAAACTGATGGTTACAGATTAAACCCCACACATGGACCAGAAACTGACAGCTATGGGATAAAACCAACACTCAACTACCAGGAACTGACAGGGACAGATTAATCCCCACTTTCACCTATCAAAGACTGAAAGGTACATCTTAAAACCACTCTCTCATACCAGAAACAGACAGGTACAGAATATCACCCACACTCACATACCAGAAACTAATAGGTACAGATTAAAGCCCACAATAATAGACCAGAAATTGATAGGTACAGATTAACCCCACACTCATATACCAGAAACTGTATGTACAGATTAAACCCACACTCGCATACCAGAAACTGACAGGTACAGGTTAAACCCCACATTCGCATACCAGAAATTGAAATGTATAGAATAAAATACACACTCACATATAAACTGACAGTTACAGAAAAAATACACAGTCACGTACCAGAGACTGACAGGTACAGATTAACTCCACAGTCATATACCAGAACCGAGAGGTACAGAATAAACCCACACTCACCTAGCAGCTGATAGGTGCAGATTAACCCACACTAACATACCAGAGACAAATGGATACAGAATAAACACCACACTCAAATACTAGGGAGTGACAGGTACAGATTAAAACCCACAATCACATAACCGAAACTGAGAGGTAGAGAGTAACCCCAACAATCATATACCAGTAACTGACAGGTACAGATTAAATGCCACATTCATATACCAGAGATAGACAGTTACAGAATAAAATGCACACTCTCATACTATAATCTGACACCATCAGTTCCGGTGAGATCCAGACCGCCGTGCGCCTGCTGCTGCTGCCCGGGGAGCTGGCCAAGCACGCCATGTCGGAAGGGACAAAGGCGGTGACCAAGTACATCAGCTCCAAGTAAAACTCCACGCTGTCCTGAGAGAACAAACCAGAAACACAACGGCTCTTTTAAGAGCCACCCACAACCTCTCTGAAAGACCTAAAGCGCATCACCCTTTAGACTCAATTTACTGTAATTATTTCCTGAACAAGTGTGTTTGGGAACCTTTGCAGTTCCAGCTGTGGATTTAGTTTTGAATTCTCATAAGCAGCTTCACTGTCTGGTTCGACGTTAGGACCGCTGTTGAATTTCCCGCCATTCATGCTACAAACACGATTCCTTGACGCTCATTCCCATTTACAGTGCCTGCCGAGGAATTAAGAGCTTGTTTAGGGAATGAGGCTCAGATTTCAGTCATTCTCTCGCAAGCCCTTTACAAGTTTATTTTTCAATTCCTGTTACGGTCAATCCGTTTATTAACCCGGGACTCCCTGCAGTGTAAAAACCCAGAATGGGAGTTTGTACAGAGACCAGAACGGGAGCAGTGTGAACACTCTATCCTTCTTCCCTTTTCACAGAAGGGCTCCCAATTCTGGTCTCACTCCCGCCTATGCAGAAGATCAATCCATGATTTGTGATTCCCAACTTTTACACAGTTTGAGCTGGAATGTGCCCTGTTGCAGAATCAGTGGGGATTGATTGCCATCTGTTGCAGACAGATTGACAGTGAACGCGAATTTAATTTTGATTGTAACAGCCTGGAATTAGTAAGGGAAATATGGAATAAAATAAAAGGAAGTAAAACCTGTTTGTAAACCTTTGGCTAATGGTGCATTTATTAACATAATCCGCACTTGAAAAAATTATTGGCGGTGTTTTTGAAATTAGTAATCGTTCGAGGTGTGACTGTTGAGGACAGTAATTTCCGCCCTCGTTTCATTGGTGGTCTCAACAGACAATGGGTAAGGCGAGAGATTAACATTCAGCGGCGATTTCAGTAAAGAATCATCATGACTGGAGAGGAGGTAAAGGAGGCAAAAGACTGGGTAAAGGCAGAGCCAAAGTGCTCCGTAATAACATCCAGGGCATCATCAAACCAGCCATCCGCCTCCTGGCTCGCCGTGGCCGTGTCAAGCGGATCTCGGGCCTGATCTACGAGGAGACCGTGGGGTGCTGAAGGTTTTCCTGGAGAATGTGATCAGGGATGCGGTCACCAACACTGAACACGCCAAGCGCAAGACGGTCACTGCCATGGATGTGATGTACGCTCTGAAACAGAGCCGCACTCTCTATGGATTCGGCGGCTGAATAACGTGACCCTTTCCCCCAAACACAACACAAAGGCTCTTCTCAGAGCCACCCACCTCCTCACAGAGAGAGCAGTGATTTGGGGAACGGGGGCGAGATAGTTGATTTACATTTTGTTCTGTATAGATATGTTTTTTGCCAAGATCTATATTGTGGTGTTGGGTGTTTTAAATCATCATATACACGATGGACAGAATGTCCTTTTAGTCTTCAAATCATAGACATTTACGGGGCATTCCAGATGAAGGTAATACTGAAAAAACTAATGTAGTTAGAACATAATAACATTAAAAACATAACATAAGAAATCGGAGCAAATGTAGGCCATACGGCCCCTCGAGCCTCCTCCGCCATTTAATACGATCATGGACTCTGGTCTACTTCCCTGCCCCATATTCCCTTATCATTAAGAAACTGTCTGTTTCTGTCTTAAATTTATTCAATGTCCCAGCTCTCTGAGGCAGCGAATTCCACAGATTCACAGTCCTCAGAGAAGAAATTTCTCCTCATCTCAGTTTTAAATGGGCGACCTCTTATTCTAAGTTTAAGCCCACTCGTTCTAGTTTCCCCTAGCAGCGGAAACATCCTCTCTGCATCCACCTTGTTAAGCCCCCTCATAATCTTATATGTTTCGATAAGATCACACCTCATTCTTCTGAATTCCAATAAGTAGAGGCCCAACCTACTGAACCTTTCCTCAAGTCAACCCCCTCATTCCGGAATCAACCATGTGAAACTTCTCTGAACTGCCTCCAAAGCAAGTATATACTTTTGTAAATATGGAAACCAAAACTGCATGCAGTATTCCAGGTGTGGCCTCACCAATATCCTGTACAATTATAGCAAGACTTTCCTGCTTTTATACTCCATCCTCTTTGCAATAAAGGCCAGATTCCATTGGCCTTCCTGATCACTTGCTATACCTGCATACTAACCTTTTGTGTTTCATGCACAAGTACCCCCAGGTCCCGCTGCACTGCAGCACCTTGCAATCTTTCACCATTGAAGTAATAACTTGCACTTTGGAAGAAAAAAATCAAACAGCATGACCTCACACTTTCCAATATTATACTCCATCTGCCAAATCCTTGTTCACTCTCTTATGTCCTTTTGTAGAATTTTTGTGTCCTCCTCACCCATTGCTTTTTCTCCCATCTTTGTATCGTCAGCAAACTTGGCTGCGTTACACTCGGTCCCTTCTTCCAAGTCGTTAATATCGATCATAAATAGTTGGGGTCCTAGCACTGATCCCTGTGGCATCCCATTGGTTACTGATTGCCAACCCGGGAATGAACCATTTATTCCCACTATCTGGTTTCTGTTTGTTAGCCAATCCTCTATCCATGCTAATATATTACCCCCAACCCTGTGAACTTTTATCTTGTGCAGTCAGTAACCTTTTATGTAGCACCTTGTCAAATGCGTTCTGGAAGTCCAAATATACCACATCCACTGCTTCCCCATTATCCACCCTGTTCGTGACATCCTCAAAGAATTCCAGCAAATTTGTCAAACATGACTTCCCCTTCATAAATCCATGCTGTTACATCCATGTTACAGCAGTGACAGATAAGAAAGGTGTTGAATTAAACGATGGGAGGAAGGCAGCATCAGGGCGGAAGGACAGTGAGGGTCCCTTGCCCTCATAGAAGGACTCCCAAGTCCTGATCAGAAGTGACCCTCAGGCAATCTCGGTAACAAACCGGTCAATGGCTCGAACAGGTAGAAATGTAGATCGACAAACACAGCTGTTCAGATTATTGAATGTATATATGGAAAAAAACGTGAATGAACCTTCCTCATAAGTCCGGCCGTCATTAACCATTTTTGCCTGAGAGCAGAATAGAAACATAAAGAACGGATTATAAATCAGGAGGGGATGTAATTGATGACCTAATTTAAGAATTTGAGATTGTGGCGAGCAATAAATCTGATTGAATGTTTAAAGAGACCAATCAGAGAGATAGAGAACAATGGAAATTGACAACGTGGCCAATGAACCAATCACAGTCATTGCCTTCACTTATCCCTCATTAGCATAAGGTTGTGGGCGGAGTGTGAGGCTGCCTATATAATGCGAGCCCGGAACAAAATTTCCTTCATATCTACCTGACTGAACAAGACGATGCCTGAGGAAAAGAAGCCAGCTTCGAAAAAGGGTGCCAAGAAAGTCATCAAGAAAACATCACCAAAGGGCGGCAAGAAGCGCCGAAAGTCGAGGAAGGAGAGTTATGCTATCTACATCTACAAAGTGATGAAGCAGGTTCACCCCGACACCGGCATCTCCTCCAAGGCCATGGGCATCATGAACTCGTTTGTGAACGATATTTTCGAGCGCATCGCGGGTGAGGCTTCCCGCCTGGCCCATTACAACAAGCGCCGCACCATCAGCTCCCGGGAGATCCAGACCGCCGTGCGCCTGCTGCTGCCCGGGGAGCTGGCCAAGCACGCCGTGTCGGAAGGGACAAAGGCGGTGACCAAATACACCAGCTCCAAGTAAAACTCCACGTTGTCCTGACAGAACAAATCCCAAACACAACGGCTCTTTTAAGAGCCACCCACAACATCATTGAAAGAGCTGCACAATCACATCTCCCTTTAGACTGAATTTACTGTAATTATTTCCCGAACAATTGTGTTTGAGAACCTTTGTAGTTCCAGCTGTAGATTTAGTTTTGAATTCTCATAAGCAGCTTCACTGACCGGCTTGACCTTGGTGTCGCTGGAATTTCCTGCAGTGAGTAAACTACAAACACGGTCCCTGGTCGCTTTCCCTTTGTTCTCAGACCCGTTCATTCACAGCGCCTACCGACGAATTTATTTTTGGGGGGCAGGGAAACTCTGATTTCAGTCACATTCTCACTCAAGCCCTTTTCACGAGTTTTTTTATTCCGTTGCGCTCAGTCCGTTTATTAACCCGAGACTTCCCGCAGTGTAACGACCCAGAATGGGAGTTCTTAGAGACTGGAACAGGGGCAATTTGAACACCCTGTCCCTCTTCTCTTTTTACAAAAGGACTCTCGGTTCTGGTCTCACTCCCACAGCAGCTCCTGTGAAAAGAAGTTCACTTTTACAAAGATTGAGCTGGAATGTGTCCCGTTACAGAATCAGTGGGGACTGAGTCCCGCCCGTTACAGACAGTTTGAACCTGAAGCTGAATTTAATCCTGATTGTAACAGGCTGGAATTTGCAAGGGGAACATGGAATAAGACAAAAGGAAACAAAAAGTGTTTTGAAGTATTTGGCTAATGGTGAAGTTACTAACATAATCCGCAATTTTAATAATTTTTGGCGGGATTTTTGAATTTAAAAAATCGTTAGATTCTGGCTGTTGGGAACCAGTAATTTCCGCCCTCCTTTCATTGGTGGACTAGACAGACTGTGATTGGTCATCGGAAACAGCCAATGAAATCCACGACAGAGTGACCAATCACAAGTTTGCTCCCTGCATCCCTCCAGAAGGTATAAGAAGGGCAAATATGGGAGGAGTTTCTCATTCCTTGTCTGAACCTGCGGATTGTGGAAATGTCTGGAAGAGGAAAAACCAGCGGTAAAGCTCGGGCCAAGGCCAAGTCTCGCTCCTCCCGGGCCGGACTGCAGTTCCCTGTGGGCCGTGTTCACAGGCTCCTGCGAAAGGGGAACTACGCTGAGCGTGTGGGTGCCGGAGCCCCGGTCTACATGGCTGCTGTGCTCGAGTATCTGACCGCTGAAATCCTGGAGCTGGCTGGCAACGCGGCCCGTGACAACAAGAAGACCCGCATCATCCCCAGACACCTGCAGCTGGCCATCCGCAACGACGAGGAACTCAATAAGCTGCTAGGAAAGGTGACCATCGCTCAGGGCGGGGTGCTGCCTAATATCCAGGCTGTGCTGCTGCCCAAGAAAACCACCACTTCGTCCAAGACCAAGTAAAGCAGACAAGATATAAACTAATAACCCAAAGGCTCTTTTCAGAGCCACTCACAGTATCTGTGAAAGGGCTGCTTACTGTCTTAATGGAGACCTTAAGTTCAGGTACCAATAAATTGGTCTATTTCAGACCTGTATGCGGGAGTTCCTGGTATCTGCATTATGGTTTTCTGCTCACACAAACTGTTCTAGTTAGCAGCTAATAATTAAACTACAGTTGTCAGAGACTCAAAAATTGTATAAATAGCGCAACCGGTTCCCTAAATATTATTTAATCTATCAATGAAAGCTGTATGAAGAAAGTCGGCGATTATTAAAAGGGCCTAGTTTAATTCTGGTCTGGTTTGAGAGTTTGAATGCTGGTTCTGTTCCCGGAATCTCCGGTCGTTCCGTGCTGTGTATTTCTCTACAGTGTTTTAGGCCTACACTGAGCAGCCAAGCGCAAGACGGTCACTGCCATGGATGTGGTGTACACTCTGAAACGGCAGGGCCGCACTTTCTATGGATTCAACGCGACCCTCTCCCCCAAGCACAAAGCAAAGGCTCGTCTAAGTGCCACCCACCGCCTCACGGGGATGCAGGGAGGTTGATATAGTTCATTTACATTTTGTTCGGTATAGATATATATTTTTCGCCAAGGTCTATACGTTTTAAATCAGCATATGCACGATGGACGGAATATCCTTTTAGTTTCAGAATTATAGACATTCATCATAGAAGCTTACAACACGGAATGAGGCCACTTCGGCCCATCGTGTCCGTGCCGGCCAACAAAAGGCTATCCAGCCGAATCCCACTTTCCAGCTCCAGGTCCGTAACCCTGCAGGTTACGGCACTTCCAAGTGTACGTCCAAGTAGTTTTAAATGTGGTGAGGGTTTCTGCCTCTACCTCCCTTTCAGGCAGTGAGTTTCAGACCGCAGCCACCCTCTGCGTGAAGATATTTCCCCTCTAAATCCTCTACCAATTACTTTAAATTTATGCCTCCTGTGCTAAGGGAAATAGGCCCTTTACGGCACAGAAGGTACGGCATATTCCAGGTGAAGGTAACACTGAAACAACTAATGTAGTGACAGATAAGAAAGGTGTTGAATTAAACGGTGGGAGGAAGGCAGCATCAGGGCGGAAGGACAGTGAGGGTCTTTTGCCCTCATAGAAGGACTCCCAAGTCCTGACCAGAAGTGACCCTCGGGCAATCTCGGTTACAAACCGGTCAATGTCTGTCGAACATGTAGACATCTCGATCGATAAAGAACAGAATATGGCTCGGGAGGGGATGTAACTGATGACCTAATTCAAGAATTTGAGATTGTGGCGAGCAGTAAATCTGATTGGATGTTTAAAGAGACCAATCAGAGAATTACAGAACAATAGAAATTGACAACGCAGCGAATGAACCAATCACAATTGTTGCCTTCACCCATCCCTCATTAGCATAGGGCTGTGGGCGGAGTGTGGGGCTGCCTATATAATGCGAGCTCCGAGCTAAGTTTACGTCATGTCTGGGTCGGATTGAACAAGACGATGCCTGAAGAGAAGAAATCAGTTACTGCCAAGAAAGGCGCCAAAAAAGTGATCAAGAAAACACCACCGAAGGGCGGTAAGAAGCGCAGGAAATCGAGGAAGGAGAGTTACTCCATCTACATCTACAAAGTGATGAAGCAGGTTCACCCCGACACCGGCATCTCCTCCAAGGCCATGGGCATCATGAACTCGTTTGTGAACGATATTTTTGAGCGCATCGCGGGTGAGGCTTCCCGCCTGGCTCATTACAACAAACGATCCACCATCAGCTCCCGGGAGATCCAGACCGCCGTGCGCCTGTTGCTGCCCGGGGAGCTGGCCAAGCACGCCGTGTCGGAAGGGACAAAGGCGGTGACCAAGTACACCAGCTCCAAGTAAAACTCCACTCTGTCCTGATACAACAAACCAGAAACACAACGGCTCTTTTAAGAGCCACCCACAACGTCTCTGAAAGAGCTGCACAAACACATCACCCTTTAAACTCAATTTACTGTAGTTATTTCCTGAGCAAGTGTTTCACAACATTTAAAGTTCCAGCTGTAGATTTAGATTCAGATAAGCGGTTTTACTGTCCGGTTCAACCTTAGCTTCTCTGATGAATTTCCCTCCCAGTAAACTGCACACACTGTCCTTGGCCGCCTGCCAATGAATTATGATCTTGTTTTAGGAGGTGATACTCAGACTTTAGTCACCTCATTCTCTCTCAAGCCCTTTACAATATAAAAAAAATTCTAGTTCGGGTCAACCCGCTTATTAATCCGAGATTCCGAGTGCAACAGCCCAGACTGGGAGTTCTTACAGAGACCAGAACAGGGAGTTTGAACCCTGTGTCCCTCTTCTCTTTTCACAGAAGAACTCCCAGTTCTGGTCTCACTCCCGCCTGTGCGGAGGATCGATCCATGATCTGTGATTCCCAAATTGTACAAAGATTGAGCTGGAATGTGTCCCGTTACAGAACGTATAGAAACATAGAAAATAGGTGCAGGAGTAGGCCATTCGGCCCTTCTAGCCTGCACCGCCATTCAATGAGTTCATGGCTGAACATTCAACTTCAGTACCCCATTCCTGCTTTCTCGCCATACCCCTTGATCCCCCTAGCAGTAAGGACCTCATCTAACTCCTTTTTGAATATATTTAGTGAATTGGCCTCAACAACTTTCTGTGGTAGAGAATTCCACAGGTTCACCACTCTCTGGGTGAAGAAGTTCCTCCGCATCTTGGTCCTAAATGGCTTACCCCTTATCCTGAGACTGTGACCCCTGGTTCTGGACTTCCCCAACATTGGGAACATTCTTCCTGCATCTAACCTGTCTAACCCCGTCAGAATTTTATATGTTTCTATGAGGTCCCCTCTCATTCTTCTGAACTCCAGTGAATACAAGCCCAGTTGATCCAGTCTTTCTTGATAGGTCAGTCCCGCCATCCCGGGAATCAGTCTGGTGAACCTTCGCTGCACTCCCTCAATAGCAAGAATGTCCTTCCTCAGGTTAGGAGACCAAAACTGTACACAATACTCCAGGTGTGGCCTCACCAATGCCCTGTACAACTGTAGCAACACCTCCCTGCCCCTGTACTCAAATCCCCTTGCTATGAAGGCCAACATGCCATTTGCTTTCTTAACCGCCTGCTGCACCTGCATGCCAACCTTCAATGACTGATGTACCATGACACCCAGGTCTCTTTGCACCTCCCCTTTTCCTAATCTGTCACCATTCAGATAATAGTCTGTCTCTCTGTTTTTACCACCAAAGTGGATAACCTCACATTTATCCACATTATACTTCATCTGCCATGCATTTGCCCACTCACCTAACCTATCCAAGTCGCTCTGCAGCCTCACAGCATCCTCCTCGCAGCTCACACTGCCACCCAACTTAGTGTCATCCGCAAATTTGGAGATACTACATTTAATCCCCTCATCTAAATCATTAATGTACAGTGTAAACAGCTGGGGCCCCAGCACAGAACCTTGCGGTACCCCACTAGTCACTGCCTGCCATTCTGAAAAGTACCCATTTACTCCTACTCTTTGCTTCCTGTCTGACAACCAGTTCTCAATCCATGTCAGTACACTACCCCCAATCCCATGTGCTCTAACTTTGCACATCAATCTCTTGTGTGGGACCTTGTCGAACGCCTTCTGAAAGTCCAAATATACCACATCAACTGGTTCTCCCTTATCCACTCTACTGGAAACATCCTCAAAAAATTCCAGAAGATTTGTCAAGCATGATTTCCCTTTCACAAATCCATGCTGACTTGGACCTATCATGTCACCTCTTTCCAAATGCACTGCTATGACATCCTTAATAATTGATTCCATCATTTTACCCACTACCGATGTCAGGCTGACCGGTCTATAATTCCCTGTTTTCTCTCTCCCTCCTTTTTTAAACTGAACCCGAATTTAATCCTGATTGTAACATCCTGGAATTTTGAAGGTAATACGGAATACGGCAAAAGGAAATAAAAAGTGTTTGGAAATCTTTGGCTAATGGTGAATTTATTAACATAATCCGCATTGTAAAATTATTGGCGGGGTTTTTGAAATTGAAGATTCGTTGGAAGTCGAACAGTAATTTTCGCCCTCTTTTCATTGGCGGGCTAAACAGACGGTGATTGGTCAGCGGAAAAGACCAATGAAATCCACCTCAGAGCGACCAATCACAAGTTCGCTCCCTGCATCCCTCCAGAAGCTATAAGAAGGGCAGATGTGGGAGGAGTTTCTCATTCTTTGTCTGAACTTGTGAATCGTGGAAATGTCTGGAAGAGGAAAAACCGGCGGTAAAGCTCGCGCCAAGGCCAAGTCTCGTTCCTCCAGGGCCGGACTGCAGTTCCCTGTGGGCCGTGTTCACAGGCTCCTGCGAAAGGGGAACTACGCTGAGCGTGTGGGTGCCGGAGCCCCGGTCTACATGGCTGCTGTGCTCGAGTATCTGACCGCTGAAATCCTGGAGCTGGCCGGCAACGCGGCCCGCGACAACAAGAAAACCCGCATCATCCCCAGACACCTGCAGCTGGCCATCCGCAACGACGAGGAACTCAACAAGCTGCTGGGAAAGGTGACCATCGCTCAAGGCGGAGTGCTGCCGAATATCCAGGCTGTGCTGCTGCCCAAGAAAACCACCACTTCGTCCAAGACCAAGTAAAGCGGACAAGATTTAATCTAATAACCCAAAGGTTCTTTTCAGAGCCACCCACAGTATCTGTGAAAGGGCTGCTTACTGTCTTAATGGAGTCAGAGCCCTTTAATTCATGTACCGATAGGTTGACCTGTTTTAGACCTGTAAACATAGAAAATAGGTGCAGGAGTAGGGCCATTCGAGCCTGCACCACCATTCAATAAGATCATAGCTGATTATTCCCTCAGTACCCCTTTTCTGCTTTCTCTCAATATCCCTTTAGCCATAAGGGCCACATCTAACTCCCTCTTGAATATATCTAACGAACTGGCATCAACAACTCTCTGCGGTTGGGAATTCCACAGGGTAACAACTCTTGAGTGAATGAGCTTCTCATCTCAGTCCTAAATGGCTTAGCCCCTTATCCGTACGCGCGAGTTTTCAGTTCCCGGTCTCTGCATTACGGTTCTCTGCTCACACATACACTCTTCCCGTTAACAGCGAATAATTGAACTACAGTTGTCACTCAACAATTGTATAAATACCGCCACTGGTTCTTTAAATATTCTTTAATCTGTCTGAAAACGAGAGAGTCGGCGATGATGAATTAATGTAGTAATAAAAGGGCCTAGTTTAATTCTGGTCTGGTTTGAGATAGTTTGAATGCTGATTTTGTTCGCGGGAGCTCTGGCCGTTCCCGGGTTGTGTATTTCTCTGCTAACCCAGTCAGTTTCGACCGCACTGCATCAGCGAGCGATGTACACATACAGGACCCGGGTCCATTGCAGTGCTTCCCAGATCTGCCTGCCCCCATTCTCCGGCAACACCGAATGGGGAAATCTGTGCTCTGCCCCGGGGAACTTGGGGTCAGAGCGACGCAAAGCCGATGTCAGTTTCCGAAAATATTAAAGGGCTCATCAGTTAATCGTCAATAACTCCCATGTGAACCGAGCTGGTATATGAACACACGAGCAGTAATCAGTCCCACACCCTCTGCCCGTCCTTACAATGGGTTAATGAACAACACGATGCTCTGGTTGCAGGAGATCGCAGCTCTTTCCTTTGCTGATTTGGTGGCTCTGAAAAGAGCCGTTGTTGCACTTGGTGCTGAAGCTTCGAGCCGAGGCAGGGGGAGTCTAGGCCCGCTCCCCGCGGATGCGGCGGGCCAACTGGATGTCTTTGGGCATGATGGTGACTCGCTTGGCGTGGATGGCGCACAGGTTGGTGTCCTCAAAGAGCCCCACCAGATAAGCCTCACTGGCCTCCTGCAGGGCCATGACGGCCGAGCTCTGGAAGCGCAGGTCGGTCTTGAAGTCCTGAGCGATCTCCCGCACCAGGCGCTGGAAGGGCAGTTTGCGGATCAGCAGCTCGGTGGATTTCTGGTAGCGGCGGATCTCCCTCAGAGCTACGGTGCCGGGTCGGTACCGATGAGGCTTCTTCACTCCGCCCGTGGCCGGAGCACTCTTCCGGGCCGCTTTGGTCGCCAGCTGTTTGCGAGGAGCTTTCCCTCCGGTGGATTTGCGCGCTGTCTGCTTGGTCCTGGCCATTTTCTGAACGGATCTCAACACAATCTGGGATGCACGGACTGATAATGCAGAGCCTCCTTTTAAAGTGTGTGAGGGTCCGCCCCGGGGCTCTGATTGGCTGCAGCCCGACCGCCAATCAAGTTTGAACCAAGCACCAAGAGTGAAAATGAAGGGCGTGGAATACTGGGCCCTGATTGGCTGAACTGAACCTGACAGTTGGTCAATTTCAAAAAGCCCGCCGATTTCAGAATATCAAACAGAGATTAAATAAAATCTAATTTCCCGCCAGCAATTTAAGAATCCCGCTCTTTATAACGGCGATTGTGCCCCATTGTAAGTCACCAATCCCATTCTGCCACATTCCGGTTTGAATTCTGTTCCATTCCCTGATAAGTCTTGTACCGGGTGGGAATAAATCCCCGGTCACTGCTTCCTGTAAACATAAAGTCCCGCATCGATTCCGCCAGTGCCGTCCCTTTTAACCGATTCTCACACAGAAACCTCACATGACAGGAATTATCTGTGAGGGGAGACTGTAATGTCTGGGACTGTGTATCCTGCCCGGTAGTTGTGACTGTCAGCCGGAGTTTTTGATCTCTCATATTTACAATAGTTGTAAAATATTTAATAATTTCTACAGCGACTACACTCCAAAAGTACTTCATTGGTCTTGTTCATTGGATGTGGTCCTTGCGGCTGAGGGGGGTCGGGAAGTGGAGGTGCTGGAGTGGGTGATCAGCTGTGATCTTGTTGAATGGCGGTGCAGGCTCGAAGGGCCGAATGGTCTATTCTACTCCTGCACCTATTTTGTTTCTATGTCTTGAGACGTTCGGTGGTCGTGAAAGGCGCTATATAAATCCAAACCTTTCTTTCCATTAATTAAACAGCCGAAACCATTTCCCAACCCAACTGTCCACACTCCGATCCCCAGGTCGCTGCTCTCTCTGTGAACCGGTGGGTGGCTCTTAGAAGAGCCTTTGTGTTGTGTTTGGGGGAAAAGGGTCGAGTTATTCAGCCTCCGAATCCATAGAGAGTGCGGCCCTGCCTTTTCAGAGCGTACACCACATCCATGGCAGTGACCGTCTTGCGCTTGGCGTGCTCAGTGTAGGTGACTGCATCCCTGATCACATTCTCCAGGAAAACCTTCAGCACCCCGCGGGTCTCCTCGTAGATCAGGCCCGAGATCCGCTTGACACCGCCACGGCGAGCCAGGCGGCGGATGGCTGGTTTGGTGATGCCCTGGATGTTATCACGGAGCACTTTACGGTGCCGCTTGGCTCCGCCTTTACCCAGTCCTTTGCCTCCTTTCCCTCGACCAGACATGATAATGACTCTTCAGTTAAACTGCCGCTGAATGAGAAGTGAATTGCTGCCGGCTCCTTTTTATAGAGCCGGAGCCGACCTGACTGAGAAAGCGCAGAGTGAGAGAGGCGGGAAGGGGAGGAGACAGAGTTAAGATTGACAGACAGAGCAGTGAGCGACCTCTGATCTTCCAGCTCCGCCTCCAGCTTTCTGCAGCCGCCAATTTCAAACCGTTTTCCGACAATAGAACCGAAACAGACTCGGAATTTATATTTAAAGCTTCCAGGAACCTGAAGCTTTTAAATAAAGTCCCGTTACAATTACTTTTAAATAAAGTCCCGTTACAATCAGACCTTGTTCCATCTCCCCACATTTCCTCTCACAGACGGGTTCAGCAGTTTACAAGCACCTTATTCCAGCTGATTTGGAGAATGTGGTGTTTGGGGTTTAAGTTGTGAGGCGGGGTATCTCCGCCAGTATCACCGTCTCACAGACTCTCCCCCTGAAAATGACAATGAGCAGGAACTAAGACTGGAACTGAACACATCCCCAGTTAGTGAGGCCCAGGCCGGACATCCCATTCTCTGTGTGTTTTATTGCAGACACTGGGGGAGGGGTGGGTGCAGCCAATATCAGCGAGTCACCAGGGATCCTGGCTCCATATTCAATGATTTCTGTCCGAAATCTGAGCCCGGCCCCGGGACAGGGATCATTTGATTCGGGGATCAGCTCTTTTCTGAGAGGTGTGGGTGGCTCTGAGAAGAGCCTTTGGGTTCAGATGTTTACAAGTTGCACTTTTTATTTACTTTTTGAGCGCTGCTTTCTTGGGTTTTGCTGATTTGGCCTTGGCCCTCGGTTTTTCCACCTTTTTGGCCACCTTCACCTTTGCGCCCGAGGTCTTCTTGGGGCTCTTGGTCTTCGCCGCTGCCGTCTTCTTCCCAGCCGCAGCTTTCGCTATCTTTTTTACTGTTGGCGCCTTCTTGGTGTTCGTTTTCTTGGCCGGAGATTTCTTGGCTGCTGGTTTCTTGGCCGGAGATTTCTTGGCTGCTGGTTTCTTGGCCGGAGATTTCTTGGCTGCTGGTTTCTTGGTCGGAGATTTCTTGGCTGGAGATTTCTTGGCTGCTGGTTTCTTCACCTTCCTTCCCACTTTCCCCTGGTTTTCTTTCTTAGCGACTTTGAAGGAGCCCGAGGCGCCCGTGCCCTTGGTCTGCACCAGGAAGCCATTTGTCACATTCCTCTTGATACTGAACCTGATCTGGGACCCGCGCTTCTCCACATCCACGCCTTTGGCCGCCAGAGCCTTCTTTATCGCGGCCAGGGACATCCCCTTGCGATCGCTGCCATCGGCCACAACCTTGAGGATCTGTTCGCCCAACGTGGGGCCGGCTGGCTTGGAGCGGGGAGCCGCCTTCTTCTTCTTGCTGGGAGCCTTGGTTTGAGCGGCGGCGGCAGGAGGAGCCGTTTCAGCGGCTGCAGTGTCAGTCATGTCGGCGACTCTGTGGAAAATCTCTCTGACAGTCAGAGCTCGGTCAGAAAGGAAACGGGAGGCGGCGGCACAGAGCAACTTAAAGGCAGCGAGCGGACGGGGCGGAGACTCCTGCTGTCAGCTCCCCGCCCCTCCAGCCTCTCTGTGTTTCTCTCTCCTCATTAACTGTCCGATTCCAATTCAACCCGGGCCCTCCAGATTCCCAGACTGGCCTCTTTCTGTCCCGAACCGGGATGTTTGTTGTCGAGAAAGCTTCCTCCGAACTGAAGGCAGCAATTTGGATTTAAACCCGTTTCATTGCTGCACTGATCGCGCTCTCTCACCCGATCGCGGACATTTTCTTCGTTTTTCGATTGAAATTTAAAATCACTTCAAACTTGACGTTTAATTCCCACTTTAGACCTGAGCAGGGCAGCAGGGTGATCCTGTGACAGGGAAATCTTTGAATTTTACATAAGAGGAATTCTGGAATCCGGCGATGAGACGGACACACAAACACAGTGACATTAATCTCACCGGCCCGCCCCTTTAACACACTCTCATCACACAATGTTCACATCTGCACATTCACAGCACAAACTGTCCCAGATTTACAGCTCCCAGCACAGGGTTTCCTCTCCGCTCGGCCTGTGCTGCCGATTCTCGGGGTTAGTTGTAGTTTCCCAGCTCAGTAAGTGTTAAACACTCTGAGGTCGGCGCTCCTCAGTGTCTGTTCCCCAGATTCAGGGGCAGGAGCCAATCACAGCAGTGGCTGGCTTAACTCATATCTGCTGCTAAGTTATTACATTGTTCGCACGCAGAAATATGTTTGATTAACGTGAAAATAGAAATTATGAGTTCACCGCCCCTCCACCCTCTCTTTGTCTCTCTCTCTCCTCCGAAAATGAGGGACATATAACAGTAACTGGTGAACTATCCATACCATGCTCACCACCCAGAGATGGCTATCAGAGAGAGCGACAGAGAGACAGACACAGAATCAGTCTTAAACTCCCTAACTGTGTCTCAATATTACGCTCAATAATAGTATCAATCATTCATGTACAGCACACCGAAAGAGAGAGAGACAGACACATTATCAGTCTTACACTTGGTATCAGTGTCTCCATATTACGCGCAGTAACAGTGCCACACCGTCATGTATAGCAACAGAGAGAGAAACAGAAACAGTATCATAGAAACATAGAAAATAGGTGCAGGAGTAGGCCATTCGGCCCTTCAAGCCTGCACCACCATTCAATATGATCATGGCTAATCATGCAACTTCAGTACCCCATTCCTGCTTTCTCTCCATACCCCTTGATCCCTTTCGCCGTAAGGGCCATATCTAACTCCCTTTTGAATATATCTAACGAACTGGCCTCAACAACTTTCTGTGGTAGAAAATTCCACAGGTTCACAATTCTCTGAGTGAAGAAGTTTCTCCTCATCTCGGTCCTAAATGGCTTACCCCTTATCCTTAGACTGTGACCCCTGGTTCTGGACAACCCCAACATCGGGAACATTCTTCCTGCATCTAACCTGTCCAATCCCGTCAGAATTTTATATGTTTCTATGAGATCCCCTCTCATTATTCTAAATTCCAGAGAATATAAGTCTATTCTATCCAGTCTTTCTTCATGTGTCAGCCCTGCCATCCCGGGAATCAGTCTGGTGAACCTTTGCTGCACTCCCTCAATAGCAAGAATGTCCTTCCTCAGATTAGAAGACCAAAACTGTACACAATATTCAAGGTGTGACCTCACCAAGGCCCTGTACAACTGCAGTAAGACCTCCCTGCTCCTATTGTGTTGTACTCATAAGTGTTTCCACATCACGCGAAATAACAGAATCCCGCCTTCACAGACAGTACAAGAGAAAGGGGAAAGCGACAGAGAGAGAAAAGTGGGCTGAGAGAGAGAGAGAGAGAGAGAGACAGGGGAGTGCGAGGCAGGACGGTGAGACACAGAAACATGCACAGTATCAGTTCTAGACTGACCTGTGAGGTCCAGTTTTATCCTGAAAGATCCCATTGAAGAGACAGAAGATGCAGTCCCCTCTCTCACTGATATTGTACCACAGACAGACACATTATTAGTCCCACACTGCGGGACAGTGTCAGAGAGTGAGAGAAACAAGGTCCCACATTTAACCTTCGCTTGCCTGTTGTACTCTCTCTAATCTTGCAGCTCAGGGCCGTTCGGTATTACTCTCAGTGACCGAATGTTTCACTCTGATTAAATTAAACTGGGACAGTTTCTGTCAGATATTAACTCCTGCACAGTTCCAGCAAACACTCCTGCTCCCTCGTCCCTCCGATGTTTCTGCAGGATTGCTTTGTGAGGACAGGCTCACGAAGAGAAAAAACCCTGCACGGAATGATCCCAAATTGAGTATCTCAAAGGGGCAAGGCCCCCAGCTTTAAACATTCTCTGTCCTTGCCCCCCAGGCCCAGTTCCTTTGCTCAGATTCTGATAAAAGTAAATCGAGAAAAGTGCACTTTGCTTTTTGAAGGCTGAATTATTGCAGAGCTGCGCATGCGCGAATAAGCCCCGCCCCTCGAGTCGATTTCCAGTGAGCAGAAGAGCGCATGCGCCCTCCCCGCCCCCAGCCCTGCCTGTGAGCGCCATTCACTCAGTGAGCGGAAGAAGATGGTTTAAACAGCCAGGAATGGAGACTTCGCGGCCCCGGGGTAAGGCAGCGAGCAGTAGCCTCCTTACAGCAGCACATCGCTTTGGGAGCGTGTCCGCAGATGGGCTCAGAGATCGGCACTGAGTCCGGGGGAAGTTCAGGGGGAGTCGGGGTCTGTGTGTAACAGGCGGAGTGGAGCAAGAACTGGTCTCAGTGCGTGGAATGAGTGGGGGAAGGGAGAGGCCATTCTCGGGCTGTGTGTGGACAGCGTGTGTCCCGGGTAAGGGAGACAGAATGGGAAGGATCTGCTGTTGACAATCATTGCTGCTTTCTCTCTCCAAACCAGTAGTGAACGTTCCTGCTTTAGTTCCAGTCTCACCGTGTTTGTTGTCATTGGACAGTGAGCAGTGGAAGCAGAGCCGGACAGTGAGGATTTATACAAGGAGCATCTATTGCAGGCACCGGGTGAGAAATGTGAAGGACATGTTTCAAACAGCGGCTCTTTGTTTTTGGTTGAACGGTTAGTGCCCTGGGAGAGGAGAGCAGCAATCTTGGCTGTGTAAAAGTCCGTGCTCCATCGGGTCGTCCCATTCCTGAAACAGGGCAGGGGTTGGGTTGTGTCTGGATGTCAGTAAATTGCTGTAAATCTGCCCAACACACCTGGTGTGCAGAAGCCGAGTGCTGCAGTACTGGAGTGGAGTCAGACACTGACACTGTTTGTATCGCTGGCTTCCCTTTGTGAATGTTCATAATGAATATTAATTGAACGATTACATTCATCACTTTAGTCTTTTCTACCTCTCCTATTCTTGAATGATCAGAGATACCTTCTCCTCCTACAGGCATGGAATTGAAGGAACTGGAACAAATGTGAAGTTTCCTCCACCTGAGACATAAGGAACAGTGCAACCAGCTCCTTCACACACACAGTAGGTACGGTACCGATCACAGTGTGCGGATACACAGACAGGTTATCCAAATTAAACATGTTTGTGGTGCTGAATGGCCTCCTCCTATTCCTGTGTAACAGGCCCGAGGGGGCTGATGGCCACCTCCTGTTCCTAAATTAACAGACTGGAGATACTGAGTGGCCTTCTCCTGTTCCTAATGTAATAAACACGAGGGTGTTAATGGCCTCCTCCTGTCCATATGTAACAAACTCTAGGGACAGATTGACCTTCCCCCTGTACCTATGTTTCGGGCTAGAATGGGATGAATGGCCTCCTTTAGTTCTTATGTAACAGGTTCCAGGGGCTGAATAGCCACTTCTATTCCTGTGTAACAGACTCCAGGGGCTGAATAGCCTCCTCCAGTTCCTATGTAACAAGTTCGAGGGGCTGAATGCCCTCCTCCTGTTCCCATGAAACAATCCCGTGGGGATGATTGTCCTTGTCCTATTCCTATTCCTAATGTGACAGACCCGGGGGGCATAATTGCGTCATCCTATTGCTTTTTAACTCCAGTTGCTGAATGGCCCTCTCCAGTTCCTAATGTAATCCGCTCGAGGAGCTGAATGGCCTCCTCCAGTTCCTAATGTAATAGGCTCGAGGAGCTGAATGGCCCTCTCCTGCTCCCATGTCACAGGATCAAAGGGCTGAATGGCCTGCTCATGATCCTAATTTAACATGCTCGGGGGGCTGAATGTCCTCCCCCAGTTCCTATACAACATGCTCGGGGGGCTGAATGTCCTCCCCCAGTTCCTATACAACATGCTCGAGGGGCTGACTGTCCTCCCCAGTTCCTATGTAACATTCAGGAGAGGCTGAATGGACTCTTCCAATTCCTCTGTAACAGGCTCGAGGGTCTGAATGGCCACCTCCTGTTCCTGGTTAACAGTTCCGAGGGGTGGAATTGGCCTACTCCTGTTCCTATGTAACAGACCCGAGGGACTGAGTGGTCTTCTCCTGTTCCTAATGTAAGAAGTTCGAGGGAATGAAAAACGTCCTGCTGTTCCCATGTCACACAATCAAAGGCTGAGTGATCTGCTCATGTTTCTAATGTTAGAGAGGCTGAATTTCCTCTTCCCACGTAACAGAATGGAAGGGCTGAATGGCATCCTCCTGATCCAATCTAATAGGCTCGAGGGGAAGAATCCTGTTCCTGTCTAACAACTCTAGGTGCTGAACAGCCACCTCCTGTTCCTGTGTAATGTTAGGTGGGATGAGTGGCCTCCTCCAGTTGCATTATAAGATGTGCGACTGGCTTATTGGCTTCTTCCAGTTCCTATAACATTCTCGGGGGGGCTGAATGGCCTCCTCCAGTTCCTATGTAACATGCTTGAGGGTCTGAATAGCCTCCTCCTATTCTGATGTAAAAGGTTCCAGAGGATGGATGACCTCCTCTATTCCTGTGTAACAGTATCCAGTCGATGCATTGCCTCCACCAATTCCTTTATAGCAAGGCTAAGGTGCTGAATGCCCACCTCCTGTAACTATGCAACAATCTTGAGGGATTGAATGGCTGCCTGTTCATTTGTAACAGGTTGGAGGGGCTGAATGGCGTCCATCTATTCCTGTAAAGCAGATTCCAAGGTTGAACGGTCAACTCCAGTTTCTAATGTAACAGAGTCGAGGGGCAGAATAGCTCACTGTTCCTATGTAACAGGGACTGAATGGCCTCCCCCTGTTCCTTTTGTAACAGGCTCGAAGGGATGATTTGCCTCCAGGTTCCATGTGCTCCTCAAATTCCCAGATCCAGGGACTGTTCTTCCCTGTTGTTTTGGAAATAGCATCGGGCAGTAAACAGGAGCTCAATGCTTCTTGCCCACCAGCTCTCTGATCGGGCTCCTCGCGCTGATTATGTTTTCTCATCTCGCTCAAACGTCCCCAAATGTTGCTTTCTTTTCCATCACCTCTAGAGTTATTAGTCAAGTTTACATCGAGCAAATCGTGATCTCACCAGTAACAGCACTTTCCCGATGGTTATCCACGAGGCTGCTTCTGACAATTTCTTCTGCGTAAATGTTAACCACCGTAAGTAACTGAAAAGCTTAATTTCTACAGCAACAACAAACACTTGCATTTATGACAGATACAGAGTGAATCCCACACTCACGCACTGTACCACAGACTGTCAGATACAGAATAAATCCCACACTCACTCACTGTACCACAGACTGACAGATACAGAATAAATCCCACACTCACTCACTGTACCCCTGACAAATATGGTTTATATAACGTATTAATAGCTCGTCTCTACTCCAAATATTTTTGAATCACATTTGTCCACTATAATGTTAAAAACTGTTGTCTGTTGGGGCTGTCTCTGATCTGTAAATTTCACAGATATAGGATAAAACACACTCTCACATACCAGAAACTGACCGGTACAGAATAAAAGCAACACGCAGATATAGAAACTGACAGATACAGAATAAATCCCACACTCACATACCAGAAACTGACAGGTACAGAGGAAACACACACTCGCTTACCCCAGATTGAGAGATACGGAATGAATCCCACATTCACATAGCACAAACTGACATATAAAGGTAAAAATCCACACTCAGATACCAGAAACTGACACCCCACAAATCTACCACAAACTGACAGGTACAGAAAAAAAACACAATCGCATCCCAGAAACTGAGAGGTACATATTAATTCCTACACTCACATAGCAGTAGCTGAAATAAAACCCACATTCACATAGCAGAAACTAACAGGTATAGAATAAAACCCACACTCACATATCAGAAACTGATGTACACAATAAAACCCATACTCACATCTCAGAAATTGACAGGTACAGAATAAACCCCATACTCGCATATCAAAACTTGACAGGTACATGATAAATCTCAAATCACATAGCAGATACTGACAGGTACAGAATAAATCTCGCCTTCACCGCCAAATCTGACAGGTACAGAATAAAATACACACTCAGATAATAGAAACAGAGAGTTACAAAATAAATCCCACGTTCACATAGCAGAAACTGACAGGTACAGTATGGAACCCACACCCACGTATCTGAACAATAATATGCAAGTAAAACCCATACTCGCCTATCGGAAACTGACAGGGTAACATACACACCAGAGACTACGGAATGAGTAGAATAGTTTAGGCACTCTTACCCCAGTGTCAGGCTCACACAATCGTTGTTTCAGTAATTCGGATGATAACTAACATGTTCTCAATGTGGCCCATTTAATTAGTGATAAAAGCAACTTGCGAAACAATCCCATTTTTGCTAATTTAATTTGAGACAAAAAGATGGTCTGAGCGTGTGCTAAATACATGCTGCTCCTCTCCTCCCCACACAGTGTTTAAACTGACGGGAAGGGCCCAGGCGAGCTCCCCTCCTCCAGCTCTGTCAGCGGCTGCCGTTTCCTCTGTACTGGGCTGATGATCGTTGAACACATCAGGGAGCGGAGATATCCCGGGCCCGAGTAAGGGAGCAAACAGTAGCCTCCTTACAGCAGCTCATCGCATTGGGACTGTGTCCACAAATGGGCTTTGAGTCGGGGTAAGTTCAGCGGCTGTCGGGGGCTGTCTGTAAGAGGCAGAGTGGAGCAGGAACTAGCTCTGGAACATGGAGTGAATGGGGAAGGGAGAGGCCATTCTTGGGCTGTGTGTGTACAGTGTAAGGTAACAGAGAAAGTAAATCACCTCGCTCTTTCAAATCATTGCTGCTTTCTTTCCCCAAATCAGTAATGAATGTTCCTGATTCAGTTCCAATCTCAGTGCTTGTTGTTCTTGGACATTGAACAGTGGAAACACAGCCTGAGAGTGAGGATGTGAGGAGTGTCACAAAGTGCATCTATTGCAGGCACCAGAAGAGGAGTGTGAAAGGAGACATTTCAAAAATGGGTTATTTTGTTTTGGTGCGTTGAATTCTCAGAACCGTGTTGCTGGTGATCGAGAGATACATTGTCGTTCCCTCAGATACATCAGGATCCGGTCACTGTGACATTCTGTTAATGACACAGGCCCTCAACTTGGTTTCAATAGACTGAGAACAATTGTTGTACAGACTAGGTACCTGTGATTATATTCCAGGAAGGAATTCAGAATTTTACAGGTAGCCTCATGGGAGTGGGAGATATAAACCTGGACTGTGCCAATCGAGTGGTCCCATTCATGGACCAGTGCTGGGTTTGGGTTGTGTCTGGATGCTGATAACTTACTATAGAACCATCCTACACACCTGGTGTGGGGAATCTGAGTGCCGCTGCACTGCAGTGAGATCAGGCAATGACACTGTTTGTATCACGGATTCCTCTCTCCAGATACTTTACTTTATTACAAACAAACGCATTGTAATAAATAACTTTTTATTTTTATATTCTCTCCATATTCTGTCCATATCATAACTAATAGTGTTCTCCTATTATTATTCTCAGCAAAATACTTCAAGCCAGAATAAATGTGATCTTTCCTCAACCCGGAACACAAGGAACAGTGCAGACAGCTCCTTCTCACCCACAGTAAGTACATTATCACTCTCCGAGCGCAGAGACACAGAACTGACTTCAATCATATTGTCACAGGCAGCAGAAGCTGTCAGTCCCACAGTGATCCGAATTTCCAGAGTTATATTATGAATCCCACAGTCACTTGGAGTAGTACAATAATATGTTATTTCAAAATCCAATCATATCGCACTGAAAGGCAGACCCAATTTCACTCCCTTACTCTCACCCACGATCAGTTAGACACTGACATGGTGTCAATCCACACTGGTGTCTATACACTGACTCTCAAACCCAACAGCTAACTTACAAGAGCAGAGAAACGGAGGTAATGGACTGAACGAAACCTCCTCCTGAGACAGTCATCGATAATCTCAAACTATCATCCGCCTACAGCAGGTGGAGACGGAACCAAATCCAACACTCACACAGAGCAAGAATAGCTCAGTACAAGAGACTGTCAATTACATAATGAATCTCACACTCACACACATCACCAGTCTAACAGATACATAATCAATCCCACACTCTCTCACATCACCAGTCTAACAGATACATAATCAATCCCACACTCTCACACATCACCAGTCTAACAGATACATAATCAATCCCACGCTCACACACAACACCAGTCTAACAGATACATAATCAATCCCACGCTCACAAACAATACCAGAGACTGAGAGAAACATAATGATTCATACACTCAGACACATTGAATGACAGATTGAGAGAGAATCACAATCACTTCCAGTACCTGAGATTGACTGACTGACAATGAAACCCACATTCCCATACCAGGCCCTTACAGCTACAGACAAATTCTCACACTCACATTCCAGAGACAGATAGTTAGTGAACTCCACAGTCATTCACCAGAAACTGACAAGTACAGAAAAAACACTTTTGCTTTCCAGAGACTGATAGATACAGAGTAATACCCACACTCACATGCCAAAGACTGAGAAATACAGACTAAAAACCACACTCCCATAACAGAAACTTACAGGTGCTGATTAAAACCCTTACTCCAAATATCAGAAACAGATAGATACAGAATAAAACCCACACTCACTTCCCAGAGATGGACTGATACAGAATAAAACACACAGTCACATACCAGAGAGTGACAGGTAGAGAGTAAAATCAACATTCACCTGAAAGTGACTGACTGATTCAATGTCAAACCCACAATACCACAGCTGTACCAGACACTTAAAGGCACAGAATGAAATCAACGTTCATATAATAGCAACTGATGGGTACAGAAAACATACACACATTAACATACCAGTGACAGACAGGTAGAATGTGGTAAACTCCACACTCACATAACAGAAACTGTGATGTATAGAATATAACTGCACTCATAACAGAAACAGACAGGTACAGATAAAAAGTGCCACACACACACACAAGAGACTGACAGGTACAGAGTGAAATCTACATTCACACACTTGAATAAAACACACGTTCACATAACATGCAACTGACAGGAGGAAAACCCACATACACATCCCAGAGACTTACATTCACAGAATAATACTCACACTCACATACCATAGACTGATGGATACAAAATAAAACTCACACTCACGTACAAGAAACTGCCAGCTACAGATTAAAGCCCACATTACCTGAAATTGATTGAGAGTAAAACCCACACTTGCCTACCAGAGATTGAAATTTACAGATAAAATCCACACCTATACCAAAAACTGAAAGGTCAAGAGTGTGAAAACCACACTCGCACACCAGTAACTGACAGATACAGATTACAACCCACACTCACATATCAAACGCTGAAAAATAAAGAGTAAAACCGCGCTCACAAAGAAAATCAACACTCAAATACCAAAAATTGATAGTGCCAGATGAAAACCCACAATCGCAGAGTAGAACCAGATATGGACAGATTAAAATGCACACTCACATTTCAGAAACCAATAGGTACAGAATACAGCTTACATTCACATAACAGAAACTGACTGGGATAGAGGAATCACAAACTAACATACCAGAGACTGACGAGAATAGAGTGAAATCCACACACACACCAAAAACTGTTATATACAGAGAAAAATTCACACTCACATACCATAGACTGAGAGATAGCGTGTAAAACCCACACTCGCATATCAGAAAATGACAAGGACTGTGTAAACCCAACACTTGCATACCAGAGAATGAAAGATACAGAATGAACCCCACACTCACTTACTAGTAATTGACAGGCACAGAGTGAAAACCTCTCTTCCATACCATAAACTTACAGATATAAAGGAAAAGCCATACTCGCTAACCAGAGATTGACAGATACAGAATAAATACTACACTCACTGGTGGGCAAAGTCTATAGCTACATTGTTAATCAAGAAATAATGGAGGCTTGTAAAAAAGGAACGGGAATAATCATGGGCAATTTTAATCTTCATATTGATTGAACAAATCAAATAGGCCAAGGTAGCCTTGAGGAAGAATTCATCGTGTGTATCTGGGATAGTTTACTTGAACAGTACTTTGTGGAACCATTCAGGGAGCAGGCTATCTTAGATCTGGTACTGTGTAATGGGAACATAAGAACATAAGAAATAGGAATAGGCTATTTGGCCCCTCGAACCTGCTCTGCCATTTAGTAAGAACGTGGCTGGTCTGATCATGGACTCACCTCCACTTCCCTGCCCGCTCCTCATAACCCTTTATTCCCTTATCGCTCGAATATCTGTCCATCTCCGCCTTAAATCCATTCATTGGCCCAGCCACCACAGATCTCTGGGGCAGAGAATTGCACAGATTTACAACCACCTGAGAGAATAAATTTCTCCTCATCTCAGTTTTAAATGGGCGACCCCTTATTCTGAGACTATGTCCCCTAGTTCTAGTTTCACCCTATGTGTGGAAATATCCTCATTGCATCCACCTTGTCGAGCCCCCTCATTATCTTATATGTTTCAATAAGACCACCTCTCATTCTTCTGAACTCCAATGAGTATTGGCCCAACCTACTCAACCTCTCTTCATAAGTCAACCCCTTCATCTCCGGAATCAACCTCGTGAACCTTCTCTGAACAGCCTCCAATGCAAGTATATCCTTTCTTAAATACGGAGACCAAAACTGTACACAGTACTCCAGGTGTGGCCTCACCAATACCCTGTACAGTTGTAGCAGGACTTCTCTGCTTTTATTCTCTATCCCCCCTTGCAATAAAGGCCAACATTCCATTTGCCTTCCTGGTTACTTGCTGTACCTGCATACTAACTTTTTGTGTTTCATGCACAAGGATGCCCAGGTCCCTCTGTACTGCAGCACTTTGCAATTTTGCTCCATTTAAATAATAATTTGCTTTTTAATTCTTTCTGCCAAAGTGGACAACCTCACACTTTTCCACATTATACTCCATCTGCCAAGTGTTTGCCCACTCACTTAGCCTGTCTATATCCCCTGCAGATTTTGTGTGTCCTCCTCACAACTTGCTTTCCCACCCATCTTTGTATCATCAGCAAACTTGGCTACATTACACTTGGTCCCTTCATCCAAATCATTAGTATAGATTGTAAATAGTTGAGGTCCCAGCAACGATCCCTATGGCACCCCACTAGTTACTGTTTGCCATCTGGAAAATGACCTATTTATCCCGACTCTCTGTTTTCTGTTAGTTAGCCAATCCTCTAGCCATATTACCCTCAACCCTGTGAACTTTTCTCTTGTGCAGTCACCTTTTATGTGGCACCTTATAGAATGCCTTATGGAAACCCAAATACACCACATCCACTGGTTCCCCTTTATCCACTCTGCTCATTACATCCTCAAAGAACTCCAGTAAATTTGTCAAACATGATTTCCCTTTCGTAAAAACATGCTGACTCTGCTTGACTGAATTATGCTTTTCCAAATGTCCTGTGACAGATGTTAGGCTAACTCGTCTTGTAACACTGTTGTGAATCACCTTGGGACGTTGGACTACATTAAAGGTGCTATATCAATAAAAGTTATTCTTATTATTGTTATTAATAAAGGAAAGCTGCAGGTTTGTTTGCCACCACCGAGATTCATCAAGATGTAGAGCGCATGCGTGGCCATCTTTGCAAAACAGCAAAGTGTGGGCGGGGCTACACGGTCCCAGTGAACCCAGCCAGAGTCAGCACCTTCAGGGGAGGAGAGGGAGGGGAACCAGTGAGTGTAGAACTGAACCCTGACAGAGTCAGCACCTTCAGGGGAGGGAGAGGGAGAGGGGAACCAGTGAGTGTAGAACTGAACCCAACCAGAGTCAGCACCTTCAGGGGAGGAGAGGGAGGGGAACCAGTGAGTGTAGAACTGAACCCTGACAGAGTCAGCACCTTCAGGGGAGGGAGAGGGGAACCAGTGAGTGTAGAACTGAACCCAGACAGAGTTGGTGGTGAAAACTGGTAGTGGAGAATACGGTGTCTTCAGACGTGCGATGTGTTTGAATTTCAGCACAGGGAGGACGGAGAGTGTATGGGATGAGGATTTACAGCTTTGGAGGAACAAGAGAGGCAAGAATGTTCCATGGATTCTACAATTGTCTGTTCTGAATTTGTGTCCTGTACTTGCAGTAATGGTTTCTGTAAACTCCTTTCCAGGGTATTAGAAGGGCAGGATTTGCAGACTGGAAACTCAAACCAAACTTCGCATCAAGTTCTGACTGAATCACTCGATTCCTCAGTGTCGAGGAAATATTTAGCTTAAATTAACTCAGGCGGAGACTTTCAGAAGTGCACTCCGAGAGAATTTATTTTTAAAAAGCGAGATATATCTTGGAGAGCCTGCTTGGACCGTACCAAGGCAAAACTCTGCTGTACAAGCAAATTGTCCCTATCTTTATACAGAAATTGAATACAGAAATAGAAAAGGAATCTTATTCATTAGTCCCGCGAGTACAAAGGTCGTCTCGGGAGGTACACACTCTATCTGTCCTTGTATAGTTTCTCTCTGTTCACAGTCTGATAAGCAGAATAAAAGGAGACTCCCTTTTAATACCAGATGGTCATTTAATTGCATCTCTAAGTTTCAAGGCTAAAAAAGCGTGGTTATTTTTCTAGTCCTATTATTTCTTTAAG